>NW_027311896.1:295000-572500 GCF_040954645.1 Diabrotica undecimpunctata | reverse complement strand
CAAGAAGGCACTGCCTGTCGTTAAGAGGCGACTAATGGGTAGGAGTCGAGAGGTGAAGAGTGTATGTGTGTGTGCGTGTGTGCGTGCGTGTGTGCGTGTGTAAGTAGTTTCCTAACTTTTTTTCTAGCGGTGCAAAAGTGCTGGAATGACTACATATGTAATTGTTGTGCTCTCAGAATTCTAAAAAGTCAACGCACCGTTAGAAAATCTTATTAGTTTCCTAACTTTTTTTCTAGCGGTGCAAAAGTGCTGGAATGACTACATATGTAATTGTCGTGCTCTCGCAATTACAAAAAGGTAACGCACCGTTAGAAAATCTTATTACTTTCCTAACTTTTTTTCTAGCGGGGCAAAAGTGCTGGAATGACTACATATGTACTCGTTGTGCTCTCGCAATTACAAAAAGGTAACGCACCGTTAGAAAATCCCATTAGTTTCCTAACTTTTTTTCTAGCGGTGCAAAAGTGCTGGAATGACTACATATGTAATTGTCGTCCTCTCGCAATTACAAAAAGGTAACGCACCGTTAGAAAATCTTATTAATTTCCTAACTTTTTTTCTAGCGGTGCAAAAGTGCCGGAATGACTACATATGTAATTGTTGTGCTCTCAGAATTCTAAAAAGTCAACGCACCTTTAGAAAATCTTATTAGTTTCCTAACTTTTTTTCTAGCGGTGCAAAAGTGCTGGAATGACTACATATGTAATTGTCGTGCTCTCGCAATTACAAAAAGGTAACGCACCGTTAGAAAATCTTATTACTTTCCTAACTTTTTTTCTAGCGGTGCAAAAGTGCTGGAATGACTACATATGTAATTGTTGTGCTCTCGCAATTACAAAAAGCTAACGCACCGTTAGAAAATCTTATTAGTTTCCTAACGTTTTTTCTAGCGGTGCAAAAGTGCTGGAATGACTACATATGTACTCGTTGTGCTCTCGCAATTACAAAAAGGTAACGCACCGTAAGAAAATCTTATTAGTTTCCAAACTTTTTTTCTAGCGGTGCAAAAGTGCTGGAATGACTATATATGTAATTGTTGTGTTCTCGCAATTACAAAAAGGTAACGCACCGTTAGAAAATCTTATTAGTTTCCTAACTTTTTTTCTAGCGGAGCAACAGTGCTGGAATGACTACATATGTAATTGTTGTGCTCTCGCAATTACAAAAAGCTAACGCACCGTTAGAAAATCTTATTAGTTTCCTAACGTTTTTTCTAGCGGTGCAAAAGTGCTGGAATGACTACATATGTACTCGTTGTGCTCTCGCAATTAGAAAAAGGAAACGCACCGTAAGAAAATCTTATTAGTTTCCAAACTTTTTTTCTAGCGGTGCAAAAGTGCTGGAATGACTATTTATGTAATTGTTGTGTTCTCGCAATTACAAAAAGGTAACGCACCGTTAGAAAATCTTATTAGTTTCCTAACTTTTTTTCTAGCGGTGCAAAAGTGCTGGAATGACTACATATGTAATTGTTGTGCTCTCAGAATTCTAAAATGTCAACGCACCGTTAGAAAATCTTATTAGTTTCCTAACTTTTTTTCTAGCAGTGCAAAAGTGCTGGAATGACTACATATGTAATCGTCGTGTTCTCGCAATTACAAAAAGGTAACGCACCGTTAGAAAATCTTATTACTTTCCTAACTTTTTTTTTAGCGGTGCAAAAGTGCTGGAATGACTACATATGTACTCGCTGTGCTCTCGCAATTACAAAAAGGTAACGCACCGTTAGAAAATCTTATTAGTTTCCTAACTTTTTTTCTAGCGGTGCAAAAGTGCTGGAATGACTAGATATGTAATTGTTGTGCTCTCGCAATTACAAAAAGGTAACGCACCGTTAGAAAATCCAATTAGTTTCCTAACTTTTTTTCTAGCGGTGCAAAAGTGCTGGAATGACTACATATGTAATTGTCGTCCTCTCGCAATTACAAAAAGGTAACGCACCGTTAGAAAATCTTATTAATTTCCTAACTTTTTTTCTAGCGGTGCAAAAGTGCCGGAATGACTACATATGTAATTGTCGTGCTCTCGCAATTACAAAAAGGTAACGCACTGTTAGAAAATCTCTTTACTTTCCTAACTTTTTATCTAGCGGTGCAAAAGTGCTGGAATGACTACATATATAATTGTTGTGCTCTCGCAATTACAAAAAGGTAACGCACCGTTAGAAAATCTTATTAGTTTCCTAACGTTTTTTCTAGCGGTGCAAAAGTGCTGGAATGACTACATATGTAATTGTTGTGCTCTCGCCATTACAAAAAGGTAACGCACCGTTAGAAAATCTTATTAGTTTCCTAACTTTTTTTCTAGCGGTGCAAAAGTGCTGGAATGACTACATATGTAATTGTGCTCTCGCAATTACAAAAAGCTAACGCACCGTTAGAAAATCTTATTAGTTTCCTAACTTTTTTTCTAGCGGTGCAAAAGTGCTGGAATGACTACATATGTAATTGTTGTGCTCTCAGAATTCTAAAAAGTCAACGCACCGTTAGAAAATCTTATTAGTTTCCTAACTTTTTTTCTAGCGGTGCAAAAGTGCTGGAATGACTACATATGTAATTGTCGTGCTCTCGCAATTACAAAAAGGTAACGCACCGTTAGAAAATCTTATTACTTTCCTAACTTTTTTTCTAGCGGGGCAAAAGTGCTGGAATGACTACATATGTACTCGTTGTGCTCTCGCAATTACAAAAAGGTAACGCACCGTTAGAAAATCTTATTAGTTTCCTAACTTTTTTTCTAGCGGTGCAAAAGTGCTGGAATGACTAGATATGTAGATGTTGTGCTCTCGCAATTACAAAAAGGTAACGCACCGTTAGAAAATCCCATTAGTTTCCTAACTTTTTTTCTAGCGGTGCAAAAGTGCTGGAATGGCTACATATGTAATTGTCGTCCTCTCGCAATTACAAAAAGGTAACGCACCGTTGGAAAATCTTATTAATTTCCTAACTTTTTTTCTAGCGGTGCAAAAGTGCCGGAATGACTACATATGTAATTGTTGTGCTCTCGCAATTACAAAAAGGTAACGCACCGTTAGAAAATCTTATTAGTTTCCTAACGTTTTTCCTAGCGGTGCAAAAGTGCTGGAATGACTACATATGTAATTGTTGTGCTCTCGCAATTACAAAAAGCTAACGCACCGTTAGAAAATCTTATTAGTTTCCTAACTTTTTTTCTAGCGGTGCAAAAGTGCTGGAAGGACTACATATGTAATTGTCGTGCTCTCGCAATTACAAAAAGGTAACGCACCGTTAGAAAATCTTATTACTTTCCTAACTTTTTTTCTAGCAGTGCAAAAGTGCTGGAATGACTACATATGTACTCGTTGTGCTCTCGCAATTACAAAAAGGTAACGCACCGTTAGAAAATCTTATTAGTTTCCTAACTTTTTTTCTAGCAGTGCAAAAGTGCTGGAATGACTACATATGTAATTGTTGTGCTCTCGCAATTACAAAAAGCTAACGCACCGTTAGAAAATCTTATTAGTTTCCTAACTTTTTTTCTAGCGGTGCAAAAGTGCTGGAATGACTACATATGTACTCGTTGTGCTCTCGCAATTACAAAAAGGTAACGCACCGTTAGAAAATCTTATTAGTTTCCTAACGTTTTTCCTAGCGGTGCAAAAGTGCTGGAATGACTACATATGTAATTGTTGTGCTCTCGCAATTACAAAAAGCTAACGCACCGTTAGAAAATCTTATTAGTTTCCTAACTTTTTTTCTAGCGGTGCAAAAGTGCTGGAATGACTACATATGTAATTGTTGTGCTCTCAGAATTCTAAAAAGTCAACGCACCGTTAGAAAATCTTATTAGTTTCCTAACTTTTTTTCTAGCGGTGCAAAAGTGCTGGAATGACTACATATGTAATTGTCGTGCTCTCGCAATTACAAAAAGGTAACGCACCGTTAGAAAATCTTATTACTTTCCTAACTTTTTTTCTAGCGGGGCAAAAGTGCTGGAATGACTACATATGTACTCGTTGTGCTCTCGCAATTACAAAAAGGTAACGCACCGTTAGAAAATCTTATTAGTTTCCTAACTTTTTTTCTAGCGGTGCAAAAGTGTTGGAATGACTAGATATGTAGATGTTGTGCTCTCGCAATTACAAAAAGGTAACGCACCGTTAGAAAATCTTATTAATTTCCTAACTTTTTTTTTAGCGGTGCAAAAGTGCCGGAATGACTACATATGTAATTGTTGTGCTCTCGCAATTACAAAAAGGTAACGCACCGTTAAAAAATCCCATTAGTTTCCTAACTTTTTTTCTAGCGGTGCAAAAGTGCTGTAATGACTACATATGTAATTGTTGTGCTCTCGCAATTACAAAAAGGTAACGCACCGTTAGAAAATCTTATTAGTTTCCTAACTTTTTTTCTAGCAGTGCAAAAGTGCTGGAATGACTACATGTGTACTCGTTGTGCTCTCGCAATTACAAAAAGGTAACGCACCGTTAGAAAATCTTATTAGTTTCCTAACTTTTTTTCTAGCGGTGCAAAAGTGCTGGAATGACTACATATGTAATTGTTGTGCTCTCAGAATTCTAAAAAGTCAACGCACCGTTAGAAAATCTTATTAGTTTCCTAACTTTTTTTCTAGCAGTGCAAAAGTGCTGGAATGACTACATGTGTACTCGTTGTGCTCTCGCAATTACAAAAAGGTAACGCACCGTTAGAAAATCTTATTAATTTCCTAACTTTTTTTCTAGCGGTGCAAAAGTGCCGGAATGACTACATATGTAATTGTCGTGCTCTCGCAATTACAAAAAGGTAACGCACTGTTAGAAAATCTCTTTACTTTCCTAACTTTTTTTCTAGCGGTGCAAAAGTGCTGGAATGACTACATATATAATTGTTGTGCTCTCGCAATTACAAAAAGGTAACGCACCGTTAGAAAATCTTATTAGTTTCCTAACGTTTTTTCTAGCGGTGCAAAAGTGCTGGAATGACTACATATGTAATTGTTGTGCTCTCGCAATTACAAAAAGGTAACGCACCGTTAGAAAATCTTATTAGTTTTCTAACTTTTTTTCTAGCGGTGCAAAAGTGCTGGAATGACTACATATGTAATTGTTGTGCTCTCGCAATTACAAAAAGCTAACGCACCGTTAGAAAATCTTATTAGTTTCCTAACTTTTTTTCTAGCGGTGCAAAAGTGCTGGAATGACTACATATGTAATTGTTGTGCTCTCGCAATTACAAAAAGGTAACGCACCGTTAGAAAATCTTATTACTTTCCTAACTTTTTTTCTAGCGGGGCAAAAGTGCTGGAATGACTACATATGTACTCGTTGTGCTCTCGCAATTACAAAAAGGTAACGCACCGTTAGAAAATCTTATTAGTTTCCTAACTTTTTTTCTAGCGGTGCAAAAGTGCTGGAATGACTAGATATGTAGATGTTGTGCTCTCGCAATTACAAAAAGGTAACGCACCGTTAGAAAATCCCATTAGTTTCCTAACTTTTTTTCTAGCGGTGCAAAAGTGCTGGAATGACTACATATGTACTCGTTGTGCTCTCGCAATTACAAAAAGGTAACGCACCGTTAGAAAATCTTATTAGTTTCCTAACTTTTTTTCTAGCGGTGCAAAAGTGCTGGAATGACTAGATATGTAGATGTTGTGCTCTCGCAATTACAAAAAGGTAACGCACCGTTAGAAAATCCCATTAGTTTCCTAACTTTTTTTCTAGCGGTGCAAAAGTGCTGGAATGGCTACATATGTAATTGTCGTCCTCTCGCAATTACAAAAAGCTAACGCACCGTTAGAAAATCTTATTAGTTTCCTAACTTTTTTTCTAGCGGTGCAAAAGTGCTGGAATGACTACATATGTAATTGTCGTGCTCTCGCAATTACAAAAAGGTAACGCACCGTTAGAAAATCTTATTACTTTCCTAACTTTTTTTCTAGCGGTGCAAAAGTGCTGGAATGACTACATATGTACTCGTTGTGCTCTCGCAATTACAAAAAGGTAACGCACCGTTAGAAAATCTTATTAGTTTCCTAACGTTTTTCCTAGCGGTGCAAAAGTGCTGGAATGACTACATATGTAATTGTTGTGCTCTCGCAATTACAAAAAGCTAACGCACCGTTAGAAAATCTTATTAGTTTTCTAACTTTTTTTCTAGCGGTGCAAAAGTGCTGGAATGACTACATATGTACTCGTTGTGCTCTCGCAATTACAAAAAGGTAACGCACCGTTAGAAAATCTTATTAGTTTCCTAACTTTTTTTCTAGCAGTGCAAAAGTGCTGGAATGACTACATATGTAATTGTTGTGCTCTCGCAATTACAAAAAGGTAACGCACCGTTAGAAAATCTTATTACTTTCCTAACTTTTTTTCTAGCGGGGCAAAAGTGCTGGAATGACTACATATGTACTCGTTGTGCTCTCGCAATTACAAAAAGGTAACGCACCGTTAGAAAATCTTATTAGTTTCCTAACTTTTTTTCTAGCGGTGCAAAAGTGCTGGAATGACTAGATATGTAGATGTTGTGCTCTCGCAATTACAAAAAGGTAACGCACCGTTAGAAAATCCCATTAGTTTCCTAACTTTTTTTCTAGCGGTGCAAAAGTGCTGGAATGGCTACATATGTAATTGTCGTGCTCTCGCAATTACAAAAAGGTAACGCACCGTTAGAAAATCTTATTACTTTCCTAACTTTTTTTCTAGCAGTGCAAAAGTGCTGGAATGACTACATATGTACTCGTTGTGCTCTCGCAATTACAAAAAGGTAACGCACCGTTAGAAAATCTTATTAGTTTCCTAACTTTTTTTCTAGCAGTGCAAAAGTGCTGGAATGACTACATATGTAATTGTTGTGCTCTCGCAATTACAAAAAGCTAACGCACCGTTAGAAAATCTTATTAGTTTCCTAACTTTTTTTCTAGCGGTGCAAAAGTGCTGGAATGACTACATATGTACTCGTTGTGCTCTCGCAATTACAAAAAGGTAACGCACCGTTAGAAAATCTTATTAGTTTCCTAACGTTTTTCCTAGCGGTGCAAAAGTGCTGGAATGACTACATATGTAATTGTTGTGCTCTCGCAATTACAAAAAGCTAACGCACCGTTAGAAAATCTTATTAGTTTCCTAACTTTTTTTCTAGCGGTGCAAAAGTGCTGGAATGACTACATATGTAATTGTTGTGCTCTCAGAATTCTAAAAAGTCAACGCACCGTTAGAAAATCTTATTAGTTTCCTAACTTTTTTTCTAGCGGTGCAAAAGTGCTGGAATGACTACATATGTAATTGTCGTGCTCTCGCAATTACAAAAAGGTAACGCACCGTTAGAAAATCTTATTACTTTCCTAACTTTTTTTCTAGCGGGGCAAAAGTGCTGGAATGACTACATATGTACTCGTTGTGCTCTCGCAATTACAAAAAGGTAACGCACCGTTAGAAAATCTTATTAGTTTCCTAACTTTTTTTCTAGCGGTGCAAAAGTGTTGGAATGACTAGATATGTAGATGTTGTGCTCTCGCAATTACAAAAAGGTAACGCACCGTTAGAAAATCCCATTAGTTTCCTAACTTTTTTTCTAGCGGTGCAAAAGTGCTGGAATGACTACATATGTAATTGTCGTCCTCTCGCAATTACAAAAAGGTAACGCACCGTTAGAAAATCTTATTAATTTCCTAACTTTTTTTTTAGCGGTGCAAAAGTGCCGGAATGACTACATATGTAATTGTTGTGCTCTCGCAATTACAAAAAGGTAACGCACCGTTAAAAAATCCCATTAGTTTCCTAACTTTTTTTCTAGCGGTGCAAAAGTGCTGTAATGACTACATATGTAATTGTTGTGCTCTCGCAATTACAAAAAGGTAACGCACCGTTAGAAAATCTTATTAGTTTCCTAACTTTTTTTCTAGCAGTGCAAAAGTGCTGGAATGACTACATGTGTACTCGTTGTGCTCTCGCAATTACAAAAAGGTAACGCACCGTTAGAAAATCTTATTAGTTTCCTAACTTTTTTTCTAGCGGTGCAAAAGTGCTGGAATGACTACATATGTAATTGTTGTGCTCTCAGAATTCTAAAAAGTCAACGCACCGTTAGAAAATCTTATTAGTTTCCTAACTTTTTTTCTAGCAGTGCAAAAGTGCTGGAATGACTACATGTGTACTCGTTGTGCTCTCGCAATTACAAAAAGGTAACGCACCGTTAGAAAATCTTATTAATTTCCTAACTTTTTTTCTAGCGGTGCAAAAGTGCCGGAATGACTACATATGTAATTGTCGTGCTCTCGCAATTACAAAAAGGTAACGCACTGTTAGAAAATCTCTTTACTTTCCTAACTTTTTTTCTAGCGGTGCAAAAGTGCTGGAATGACTACATATATAATTGTTGTGCTCTCGCAATTACAAAAAGGTAACGCACCGTTAGAAAATCTTATTAGTTTCCTAACGTTTTTCCTAGCGGTGCAAAAGTGCTGGAATGACTACATATGTAATTGTTGTGCTCTCGCAATTACAAAAAGCTAACGCACCGTTAGAAAATCTTATTAGTTTCCTAACTTTTTTTCTAGCGGTGCAAAAGTGCTGGAATGACTACATATGTAATTGTTGTGCTCTCAGAATTCTAAAAAGTCAACGCACCGTTAGAAAATCTTATTAGTTTCCTAACTTTTTTTCTAGCGGTGCAAAAGTGCTGGAATGACTACATATGTAATTGTCGTGCTCTCGCAATTACAAAAAGGTAACGCACCGTTAGAAAATCTTATTACTTTCCTAACTTTTTTTCTAGCGGGGCAAAAGTGCTGGAATGACTACATATGTACTCGTTGTGCTCTCGCAATTACAAAAAGGTAACGCACCGTTAGAAAATCTTATTAGTTTCCTAACTTTTTTTCTAGCGGTGCAAAAGTGTTGGAATGACTAGATATGTAGATGTTGTGCTCTCGCAATTACAAAAAGGTAACGCACCGTTAGAAAATCCCATTAGTTTCCTAACTTTTTTTCTAGCGGTGCAAAAGTGCTGGAATGACTACATATGTAATTGTCGTCCTCTCGCAATTACAAAAAGGTAACGCACCGTTAGAAAATCTTATTAATTTCCTAACTTTTTTTTTAGCGGTGCAAAAGTGCCGGAATGACTACATATGTAATTGTTGTGCTCTCGCAATTACAAAAAGGTAACGCACCGTTAAAAAATCCCATTAGTTTCCTAACTTTTTTTCTAGCGGTGCAAAAGTGCTGTAATGACTACATATGTAATTGTTGTGCTCTCGCAATTACAAAAAGGTAACGCACCGTTAGAAAATCTTATTAGTTTCCTAACTTTTTTTCTAGCAGTGCAAAAGTGCTGGAATGACTACATGTGTACTCGTTGTGCTCTCGCAATTACAAAAAGGTAACGCACCGTTAGAAAATCTTATTAGTTTCCTAACTTTTTTTCTAGCGGTGCAAAAGTGCTGGAATGACTACATATGTAATTGTTGTGCTCTCAGAATTCTAAAAAGTCAACGCACCGTTAGAAAATCTTATTAGTTTCCTAACTTTTTTTCTAGCAGTGCAAAAGTGCTGGAATGACTACATGTGTACTCGTTGTGCTCTCGCAATTACAAAAAGGTAACGCACCGTTAGAAAATCTTATTAATTTCCTAACTTTTTTTCTAGCGGTGCAAAAGTGCCGGAATGACTACATATGTAATTGTCGTGCTCTCGCAATTACAAAAAGGTAACGCACTGTTAGAAAATCTCTTTACTTTCCTAACTTTTTTTCTAGCGGTGCAAAAGTGCTGGAATGACTACATATATAATTGTTGTGCTCTCGCAATTACAAAAAGGTAACGCACCGTTAGAAAATCTTATTAGTTTCCTAACGTTTTTTCTAGCGGTGCAAAAGTGCTGGAATGACTACATATGTAATTGTTGTGCTCTCGCAATTACAAAAAGGTAACGCACCGTTAGAAAATCTTATTAGTTTTCTAACTTTTTTTCTAGCGGTGCAAAAGTGCTGGAATGACTACATATGTAATTGTTGTGCTCTCGCAATTACAAAAAGCTAACGCACCGTTAGAAAATCTTATTAGTTTTCTAACTTTTTTTCTAGCGGTGCAAAAGTGCTGGAATGACTACATATGTAATTGTTGTGCTCTCGCCATTACAAAAAGGTAACGCACCGTTAGAAAATCTTATTAGTTTCCTAACTTTTTTTCTAGCGGTGCAAAAGTGCTGGAATGACTACATATGTAATTGTGCTCTCGCAATTACAAAAAGCTAACGCACCGTTAGAAAATCTTATTAGTTTCCTAACTTTTTTTCTAGCGGTGCAAAAGTGCTGGAATGACTACATATGTAATTGTTGTGCTCTCAGAATTCTAAAAAGTCAACGCACCGTTAGAAAATCTTATTAGTTTCCTAACTTTTTTTCTAGCGGTGCAAAAGTGCTGGAATGACTACATATGTAATTGTCGTGCTCTCGCAATTACAAAAAGGTAACGCACCGTTAGAAAATCTTATTACTTTCCTAACTTTTTTTCTAGCGGGGCAAAAGTGCTGGAATGACTACATATGTACTCGTTGTGCTCTCGCAATTACAAAAAGGTAACGCACCGTTAGAAAATCTTATTAGTTTCCTAACTTTTTTTCTAGCGGTGCAAAAGTGCTGGAATGACTAGATATGTAGATGTTGTGCTCTCGCAATTACAAAAAGGTAACGCACCGTTAGAAAATCCCATTAGTTTCCTAACTTTTTTTCTAGCGGTGCAAAAGTGCTGGAATGGCTACATATGTAATTGTCGTCCTCTCGCAATTACAAAAAGGTAACGCACCGTTGGAAAATCTTATTAATTTCCTAACTTTTTTTCTAGCGGTGCAAAAGTGCCGGAATGACTACATATGTAATTGTTGTGCTCTCGCAATTACAAAAAGGTAACGCACCGTTAGAAAATCTTATTAGTTTCCTAACGTTTTTCCTAGCGGTGCAAAAGTGCTGGAATGACTACATATGTAATTGTTGTGCTCTCGCAATTACAAAAAGCTAACGCACCGTTAGAAAATCTTATTAGTTTCCTAACTTTTTTTCTAGCGGTGCAAAAGTGCTGGAAGGACTACATATGTAATTGTCGTGCTCTCGCAATTACAAAAAGGTAACGCACCGTTAGAAAATCTTATTACTTTCCTAACTTTTTTTCTAGCAGTGCAAAAGTGCTGGAATGACTACATATGTACTCGTTGTGCTCTCGCAATTACAAAAAGGTAACGCACCGTTAGAAAATCTTATTAGTTTCCTAACTTTTTTTCTAGCAGTGCAAAAGTGCTGGAATGACTACATATGTAATTGTTGTGCTCTCGCAATTACAAAAAGCTAACGCACCGTTAGAAAATCTTATTAGTTTCCTAACTTTTTTTCTAGCGGTGCAAAAGTGCTGGAATGACTACATATGTACTCGTTGTGCTCTCGCAATTACAAAAAGGTAACGCACCGTTAGAAAATCTTATTAGTTTCCTAACGTTTTTCCTAGCGGTGCAAAAGTGCTGGAATGACTACATATGTAATTGTTGTGCTCTCGCAATTACAAAAAGCTAACGCACCGTTAGAAAATCTTATTAGTTTCCTAACTTTTTTTCTAGCGGTGCAAAAGTGCTGGAATGACTACATATGTAATTGTTGTGCTCTCAGAATTCTAAAAAGTCAACGCACCGTTAGAAAATCTTATTAGTTTCCTAACTTTTTTTCTAGCGGTGCAAAAGTGCTGGAATGACTACATATGTAATTGTCGTGCTCTCGCAATTACAAAAAGGTAACGCACCGTTAGAAAATCTTATTACTTTCCTAACTTTTTTTCTAGCGGGGCAAAAGTGCTGGAATGACTACATATGTACTCGTTGTGCTCTCGCAATTACAAAAAGGTAACGCACCGTTAGAAAATCTTATTAGTTTCCTAACTTTTTTTCTAGCGGTGCAAAAGTGTTGGAATGACTAGATATGTAGATGTTGTGCTCTCGCAATTACAAAAAGGTAACGCACCGTTAGAAAATCTTATTAATTTCCTAACTTTTTTTTTAGCGGTGCAAAAGTGCCGGAATGACTACATATGTAATTGTTGTGCTCTCGCAATTACAAAAAGGTAACGCACCGTTAAAAAATCCCATTAGTTTCCTAACTTTTTTTCTAGCGGTGCAAAAGTGCTGTAATGACTACATATGTAATTGTTGTGCTCTCGCAATTACAAAAAGGTAACGCACCGTTAGAAAATCTTATTAGTTTCCTAACTTTTTTTCTAGCAGTGCAAAAGTGCTGGAATGACTACATGTGTACTCGTTGTGCTCTCGCAATTACAAAAAGGTAACGCACCGTTAGAAAATCTTATTAGTTTCCTAACTTTTTTTCTAGCGGTGCAAAAGTGCTGGAATGACTACATATGTAATTGTTGTGCTCTCAGAATTCTAAAAAGTCAACGCACCGTTAGAAAATCTTATTAGTTTCCTAACTTTTTTTCTAGCAGTGCAAAAGTGCTGGAATGACTACATGTGTACTCGTTGTGCTCTCGCAATTACAAAAAGGTAACGCACCGTTAGAAAATCTTATTAATTTCCTAACTTTTTTTCTAGCGGTGCAAAAGTGCCGGAATGACTACATATGTAATTGTCGTGCTCTCGCAATTACAAAAAGGTAACGCACTGTTAGAAAATCTCTTTACTTTCCTAACTTTTTTTCTAGCGGTGCAAAAGTGCTGGAATGACTACATATATAATTGTTGTGCTCTCGCAATTACAAAAAGGTAACGCACCGTTAGAAAATCTTATTAGTTTCCTAACGTTTTTTCTAGCGGTGCAAAAGTGCTGGAATGACTACATATGTAATTGTTGTGCTCTCGCAATTACAAAAAGGTAACGCACCGTTAGAAAATCTTATTAGTTTTCTAACTTTTTTTCTAGCGGTGCAAAAGTGCTGGAATGACTACATATGTAATTGTTGTGCTCTCGCAATTACAAAAAGCTAACGCACCGTTAGAAAATCTTATTAGTTTCCTAACTTTTTTTCTAGCGGTGCAAAAGTGCTGGAATGACTACATATGTAATTGTTGTGCTCTCGCAATTACAAAAAGGTAACGCACCGTTAGAAAATCTTATTACTTTCCTAACTTTTTTTCTAGCGGGGCAAAAGTGCTGGAATGACTACATATGTACTCGTTGTGCTCTCGCAATTACAAAAAGGTAACGCACCGTTAGAAAATCTTATTAGTTTCCTAACTTTTTTTCTAGCGGTGCAAAAGTGCTGGAATGACTAGATATGTAGATGTTGTGCTCTCGCAATTACAAAAAGGTAACGCACCGTTAGAAAATCCCATTAGTTTCCTAACTTTTTTTCTAGCGGTGCAAAAGTGCTGGAATGACTACATATGTACTCGTTGTGCTCTCGCAATTACAAAAAGGTAACGCACCGTTAGAAAATCTTATTAGTTTCCTAACTTTTTTTCTAGCGGTGCAAAAGTGCTGGAATGACTAGATATGTAGATGTTGTGCTCTCGCAATTACAAAAAGGTAACGCACCGTTAGAAAATCCCATTAGTTTCCTAACTTTTTTTCTAGCGGTGCAAAAGTGCTGGAATGGCTACATATGTAATTGTCGTCCTCTCGCAATTACAAAAAGCTAACGCACCGTTAGAAAATCTTATTAGTTTCCTAACTTTTTTTCTAGCGGTGCAAAAGTGCTGGAATGACTACATATGTAATTGTCGTGCTCTCGCAATTACAAAAAGGTAACGCACCGTTAGAAAATCTTATTACTTTCCTAACTTTTTTTCTAGCGGTGCAAAAGTGCTGGAATGACTACATATGTACTCGTTGTGCTCTCGCAATTACAAAAAGGTAACGCACCGTTAGAAAATCTTATTAGTTTCCTAACGTTTTTCCTAGCGGTGCAAAAGTGCTGGAATGACTACATATGTAATTGTTGTGCTCTCGCAATTACAAAAAGCTAACGCACCGTTAGAAAATCTTATTAGTTTTCTAACTTTTTTTCTAGCGGTGCAAAAGTGCTGGAATGACTACATATGTACTCGTTGTGCTCTCGCAATTACAAAAAGGTAACGCACCGTTAGAAAATCTTATTAGTTTCCTAACTTTTTTTCTAGCAGTGCAAAAGTGCTGGAATGACTACATATGTAATTGTTGTGCTCTCGCAATTACAAAAAGGTAACGCACCGTTAGAAAATCTTATTACTTTCCTAACTTTTTTTCTAGCGGGGCAAAAGTGCTGGAATGACTACATATGTACTCGTTGTGCTCTCGCAATTACAAAAAGGTAACGCACCGTTAGAAAATCTTATTAGTTTCCTAACTTTTTTTCTAGCGGTGCAAAAGTGCTGGAATGACTAGATATGTAGATGTTGTGCTCTCGCAATTACAAAAAGGTAACGCACCGTTAGAAAATCCCATTAGTTTCCTAACTTTTTTTCTAGCGGTGCAAAAGTGCTGGAATGGCTACATATGTAATTGTCGTGCTCTCGCAATTACAAAAAGGTAACGCACCGTTAGAAAATCTTATTACTTTCCTAACTTTTTTTCTAGCAGTGCAAAAGTGCTGGAATGACTACATATGTACTCGTTGTGCTCTCGCAATTACAAAAAGGTAACGCACCGTTAGAAAATCTTATTAGTTTCCTAACTTTTTTTCTAGCAGTGCAAAAGTGCTGGAATGACTACATATGTAATTGTTGTGCTCTCGCAATTACAAAAAGCTAACGCACCGTTAGAAAATCTTATTAGTTTCCTAACTTTTTTTCTAGCGGTGCAAAAGTGCTGGAATGACTACATATGTACTCGTTGTGCTCTCGCAATTACAAAAAGGTAACGCACCGTTAGAAAATCTTATTAGTTTCCTAACGTTTTTCCTAGCGGTGCAAAAGTGCTGGAATGACTACATATGTAATTGTTGTGCTCTCGCAATTACAAAAAGCTAACGCACCGTTAGAAAATCTTATTAGTTTCCTAACTTTTTTTCTAGCGGTGCAAAAGTGCTGGAATGACTACATATGTAATTGTTGTGCTCTCAGAATTCTAAAAAGTCAACGCACCGTTAGAAAATCTTATTAGTTTCCTAACTTTTTTTCTAGCGGTGCAAAAGTGCTGGAATGACTACATATGTAATTGTCGTGCTCTCGCAATTACAAAAAGGTAACGCACCGTTAGAAAATCTTATTACTTTCCTAACTTTTTTTCTAGCGGGGCAAAAGTGCTGGAATGACTACATATGTACTCGTTGTGCTCTCGCAATTACAAAAAGGTAACGCACCGTTAGAAAATCTTATTAGTTTCCTAACTTTTTTTCTAGCGGTGCAAAAGTGTTGGAATGACTAGATATGTAGATGTTGTGCTCTCGCAATTACAAAAAGGTAACGCACCGTTAGAAAATCCCATTAGTTTCCTAACTTTTTTTCTAGCGGTGCAAAAGTGCTGGAATGACTACATATGTAATTGTCGTCCTCTCGCAATTACAAAAAGGTAACGCACCGTTAGAAAATCTTATTAATTTCCTAACTTTTTTTTTAGCGGTGCAAAAGTGCCGGAATGACTACATATGTAATTGTTGTGCTCTCGCAATTACAAAAAGGTAACGCACCGTTAAAAAATCCCATTAGTTTCCTAACTTTTTTTCTAGCGGTGCAAAAGTGCTGTAATGACTACATATGTAATTGTTGTGCTCTCGCAATTACAAAAAGGTAACGCACCGTTAGAAAATCTTATTAGTTTCCTAACTTTTTTTCTAGCAGTGCAAAAGTGCTGGAATGACTACATGTGTACTCGTTGTGCTCTCGCAATTACAAAAAGGTAACGCACCGTTAGAAAATCTTATTAGTTTCCTAACTTTTTTTCTAGCGGTGCAAAAGTGCTGGAATGACTACATATGTAATTGTTGTGCTCTCAGAATTCTAAAAAGTCAACGCACCGTTAGAAAATCTTATTAGTTTCCTAACTTTTTTTCTAGCAGTGCAAAAGTGCTGGAATGACTACATGTGTACTCGTTGTGCTCTCGCAATTACAAAAAGGTAACGCACCGTTAGAAAATCTTATTAATTTCCTAACTTTTTTTCTAGCGGTGCAAAAGTGCCGGAATGACTACATATGTAATTGTCGTGCTCTCGCAATTACAAAAAGGTAACGCACTGTTAGAAAATCTCTTTACTTTCCTAACTTTTTTTCTAGCGGTGCAAAAGTGCTGGAATGACTACATATATAATTGTTGTGCTCTCGCAATTACAAAAAGGTAACGCACCGTTAGAAAATCTTATTAGTTTCCTAACGTTTTTCCTAGCGGTGCAAAAGTGCTGGAATGACTACATATGTAATTGTTGTGCTCTCGCAATTACAAAAAGCTAACGCACCGTTAGAAAATCTTATTAGTTTCCTAACTTTTTTTCTAGCGGTGCAAAAGTGCTGGAATGACTACATATGTAATTGTTGTGCTCTCAGAATTCTAAAAAGTCAACGCACCGTTAGAAAATCTTATTAGTTTCCTAACTTTTTTTCTAGCGGTGCAAAAGTGCTGGAATGACTACATATGTAATTGTCGTGCTCTCGCAATTACAAAAAGGTAACGCACCGTTAGAAAATCTTATTACTTTCCTAACTTTTTTTCTAGCGGGGCAAAAGTGCTGGAATGACTACATATGTACTCGTTGTGCTCTCGCAATTACAAAAAGGTAACGCACCGTTAGAAAATCTTATTAGTTTCCTAACTTTTTTTCTAGCGGTGCAAAAGTGTTGGAATGACTAGATATGTAGATGTTGTGCTCTCGCAATTACAAAAAGGTAACGCACCGTTAGAAAATCCCATTAGTTTCCTAACTTTTTTTCTAGCGGTGCAAAAGTGCTGGAATGACTACATATGTAATTGTCGTCCTCTCGCAATTACAAAAAGGTAACGCACCGTTAGAAAATCTTATTAATTTCCTAACTTTTTTTTTAGCGGTGCAAAAGTGCCGGAATGACTACATATGTAATTGTTGTGCTCTCGCAATTACAAAAAGGTAACGCACCGTTAAAAAATCCCATTAGTTTCCTAACTTTTTTTCTAGCGGTGCAAAAGTGCTGTAATGACTACATATGTAATTGTTGTGCTCTCGCAATTACAAAAAGGTAACGCACCGTTAGAAAATCTTATTAGTTTCCTAACTTTTTTTCTAGCAGTGCAAAAGTGCTGGAATGACTACATGTGTACTCGTTGTGCTCTCGCAATTACAAAAAGGTAACGCACCGTTAGAAAATCTTATTAGTTTCCTAACTTTTTTTCTAGCGGTGCAAAAGTGCTGGAATGACTACATATGTAATTGTTGTGCTCTCAGAATTCTAAAAAGTCAACGCACCGTTAGAAAATCTTATTAGTTTCCTAACTTTTTTTCTAGCAGTGCAAAAGTGCTGGAATGACTACATGTGTACTCGTTGTGCTCTCGCAATTACAAAAAGGTAACGCACCGTTAGAAAATCTTATTAATTTCCTAACTTTTTTTCTAGCGGTGCAAAAGTGCCGGAATGACTACATATGTAATTGTCGTGCTCTCGCAATTACAAAAAGGTAACGCACTGTTAGAAAATCTCTTTACTTTCCTAACTTTTTTTCTAGCGGTGCAAAAGTGCTGGAATGACTACATATATAATTGTTGTGCTCTCGCAATTACAAAAAGGTAACGCACCGTTAGAAAATCTTATTAGTTTCCTAACGTTTTTTCTAGCGGTGCAAAAGTGCTGGAATGACTACATATGTAATTGTTGTGCTCTCGCAATTACAAAAAGGTAACGCACCGTTAGAAAATCTTATTAGTTTTCTAACTTTTTTTCTAGCGGTGCAAAAGTGCTGGAATGACTACATATGTAATTGTTGTGCTCTCGCAATTACAAAAAGCTAACGCACCGTTAGAAAATCTTATTAGTTTCCTAACTTTTTTTCTAGCGGTGCAAAAGTGCTGGAATGACTACATATGTAATTGTTGTGCTCTCGCAATTACAAAAAGGTAACGCACCGTTAGAAAATCTTATTACTTTCCTAACTTTTTTTCTAGCGGGGCAAAAGTGCTGGAATGACTACATATGTACTCGTTGTGCTCTCGCAATTACAAAAAGGTAACGCACCGTTAGAAAATCTTATTAGTTTCCTAACTTTTTTTCTAGCGGTGCAAAAGTGCTGGAATGACTAGATATGTAGATGTTGTGCTCTCGCAATTACAAAAAGGTAACGCACCGTTAGAAAATCCCATTAGTTTCCTAACTTTTTTTCTAGCGGTGCAAAAGTGCTGGAATGACTACATATGTACTCGTTGTGCTCTCGCAATTACAAAAAGGTAACGCACCGTTAGAAAATCTTATTAGTTTCCTAACTTTTTTTCTAGCGGTGCAAAAGTGCTGGAATGACTAGATATGTAGATGTTGTGCTCTCGCAATTACAAAAAGGTAACGCACCGTTAGAAAATCCCATTAGTTTCCTAACTTTTTTTCTAGCGGTGCAAAAGTGCTGGAATGGCTACATATGTAATTGTCGTCCTCTCGCAATTACAAAAAGCTAACGCACCGTTAGAAAATCTTATTAGTTTCCTAACTTTTTTTCTAGCGGTGCAAAAGTGCTGGAATGACTACATATGTAATTGTCGTGCTCTCGCAATTACAAAAAGGTAACGCACCGTTAGAAAATCTTATTACTTTCCTAACTTTTTTTCTAGCGGTGCAAAAGTGCTGGAATGACTACATATGTACTCGTTGTGCTCTCGCAATTACAAAAAGGTAACGCACCGTTAGAAAATCTTATTAGTTTCCTAACGTTTTTCCTAGCGGTGCAAAAGTGCTGGAATGACTACATATGTAATTGTTGTGCTCTCGCAATTACAAAAAGCTAACGCACCGTTAGAAAATCTTATTAGTTTTCTAACTTTTTTTCTAGCGGTGCAAAAGTGCTGGAATGACTACATATGTACTCGTTGTGCTCTCGCAATTACAAAAAGGTAACGCACCGTTAGAAAATCTTATTAGTTTCCTAACTTTTTTTCTAGCAGTGCAAAAGTGCTGGAATGACTACATATGTAATTGTTGTGCTCTCGCAATTACAAAAAGCTAACGCACCGTTAGAAAATCTTATTAGTTTTCTAACTTTTTTTCTAGCGGTGCAAAAGTGCTGGAATGACTACATATGTACTCGTTGTGCTCTCGCAATTACAAAAAGGTAACGCACCGTTAGAAAATCTTATTAGTTTCCTAACTTTTTTTCTAGCAGTGCAAAAGTGCTGGAATGACTACATATGTAATTGTTGTGCTCTCGCAATTACAAAAAGCTAACGCACCGTTAGAAAATCTTATTAGTTTCCTAACTTTTTTTCTAGCGGTGCAAAAGTGCTGGAATGACTACATATGTACTCGTTGTGCTCTCGCAATTACAAAAAGGTAACGCACCGTTAGAAAATCTTATTAGTTTCCTAACGTTTTTCCTAGCGGTGCAAAAGTGCTGGAATGACTACATATGTAATTGTTGTGCTCTCGCAATTACAAAAAGCTAACGCACCGTTAGAAAATCTTATTAGTTTCCTAACTTTTTTTCTAGCGGTGCAAAAGTGCTGGAATGACTACATATGTAATTGTTGTGCTCTCAGAATTCTAAAAAGTCAACGCACCGTTAGAAAATCTTATTACTTTCCTAACTTTTTTTCTAGCGGGGCAAAAGTGCTGGAATGACTACATATGTACTCGTTGTGCTCTCGCAATTACAAAAAGGTAACGCACCGTTAGAAAATCTTATTAGTTTCCTAACTTTTTTTCTAGCGGTGCAAAAGTGTTGGAATGACTAGATATGTAGATGTTGTGCTCTCGCAATTACAAAAAGGTAACGCACCGTTAGAAAATCCCATTAGTTTCCTAACTTTTTTTCTAGCGGTGCAAAAGTGCTGGAATGACTACATATGTAATTGTCGTGCTCTCGCAATTACAAAAAGGTAACGCACCGTTAGAAAATCTTATTACTTTCCTAACTTTTTTTCTAGCGGGGCAAAAGTGCTGGAATGACTACATATGTACTCGTTGTGCTCTCGCAATTACAAAAAGGTAACGCACCGTTAGAAAATCTTATTAGTTTCCTAACTTTTTTTCTAGCGGTGCAAAAGTGCTGGAATGACTAGATATGTAGATGTTGTGCTCTCGCAATTACAAAAAGGTAACGCACCGTTAGAAAATCCCATTAGTTTCCTAACTTTTTTTCTAGCGGTGCAAAAGTGCTGGAATGGCTACATATGTAATTGTCGTCCTCTCGCAATTACAAAAAGGTAACGCACCGTTAGAAAATCTTATTAGTTTCCTAACTTTTTTTCTAGCGGTGCAAAAGTGCTGGAATGACTACATATGTAATTGTTGTGCTCTCGCAATTACAAAAAGGTAACGCACCGTTAGAAAATCTTATTAGTTTCCTAACGTTTTTCCTAGCGGTGCAAAAGTGCTGGAATGACTACATATGTAATTGTTGTGCTCTCGCAATTACAAAAAGCTAACGCACCGTTAGAAAATCTTATTAGTTTCCTAACTTTTTTTCTAGCGGTGCAAAAGTGCTGGAAGGACTACATATGTAATTGTCGTGCTCTCGCAATTACAAAAAGGTAACGCACCGTTAGAAAATCTTATTACTTTCCTAACTTTTTTTCTAGCAGTGCAAAAGTGCTGGAATGACTACATATGTACTCGTTGTGCTCTCGCAATTACAAAAAGGTAACGCACCGTTAGAAAATCTTATTAGTTTCCTAACTTTTTTTCTAGCAGTGCAAAAGTGCTGGAATGACTACATATGTAATTGTTGTGCTCTCGCAATTACAAAAAGCTAACGCACCGTTAGAAAATCTTATTAGTTTCCTAACTTTTTTTCTAGCGGTGCAAAAGTGCTGGAATGACTACATATGTACTCGTTGTGCTCTCGCAATTACAAAAAGGTAACACACCGTTAGAAAATCTTATTAGTTTCCTAACGTTTTTCCTAGCGGTGCAAAAGTGCTGGAATGACTACATATGTAATTGTTGTGCTCTCGCAATTACAAAAAGCTAACGCACCGTTAGAAAATCTTATTAGTTTCCTAACTTTTTTTCTAGCGGTGCAAAAGTGCTGGAATGACTACATATGTAATTGTTGTGCTCTCAGAATTCTAAAAAGTCAACGCACCGTTAGAAAATCTTATTAGTTTCCTAACTTTTTTTCTAGCGGTGCAAAAGTGCTGGAATGACTACATATGTAATTGTCGTGCTCTCGCAATTACAAAAAGGTAACGCACCGTTAGAAAATCTTATTACTTTCCTAACTTTTTTTCTAGCGGGGCAAAAGTGCTGGAATGACTACATATGTACTCGTTGTGCTCTCGCAATTACAAAAAGGTAACGCACCGTTAGAAAATCTTATTAGTTTCCTAACTTTTTTTCTAGCGGTGCAAAAGTGTTGGAATGACTAGATATGTAGATGTTGTGCTCTCGCAATTACAAAAAGGTAACGCACCGTTAGAAAATCCCATTAGTTTCCTAACTTTTTTTCTAGCGGTGCAAAAGTGCTGGAATGACTACATATGTAATTGTCGTCCTCTCGCAATTACAAAAAGGTAACGCACCGTTAGAAAATCTTATTAATTTCCTAACTTTTTTTTTAGCGGTGCAAAAGTGCCGGAATGACTACATATGTAATTGTCGTGCTCTCGCAATTACAAAAAGGTAACGCACCGTTAAAAAATCCCATTAGTTTCCTAACTTTTTTTCTAGCGGTGCAAAAGTGCTGTAATGACTACATATGTAATTGTTGTGCTCTCGCAATTACAAAAAGGTAACGCACTGTTAGAAAATCTTATTAGTTTCCTAACTTTTTTTCTAGCAGTGCAAAAGTGCTGGAATGACTACATGTGTACTCGTTGTGCTCTCGCAATTACAAAAAGGTAACGCACCGTTAGAAAATCTTATTAGTTTCCTAACTTTTTTTCTAGCGGTGCAAAAGTGCTGGAATGACTAGATATGTAGATGTTGTGCTCTCGCAATTACAAAAAGGTAACGCACCGTTAGAAAATCCCATTAGTTTCCTAACTTTTTTTCTAGCAGTGCAAAAGTGCTGGAATGACTACATATGTAATTGTTGTGCTCTCGCAATTACAAAAAGCTAACGCACCGTTAGAAAATCTTATTAGTTTCCTAACTTTTTTTCTAGCGGTGCAAAAGTGCTGGAATGACTACATATGTAATTGTTGTGCTCTCAGAATTCTAAAAAGTCAACGCACCGTTAGAAAATCTTATTAGTTTCCTAACTTTTTTTCTAGCGGTGCAAAAGTGCTGGAATGACTACATATGTAATTGTTGTGCTCTCAGAATTCTAAAAAGTCAACGCACCGTTAGAAAATCTTATTAGTTTCCTAACTTTTTTTCTAGCAGTGCAAAAGTGCTGGAATGACTACATGTGTAGATGTTGTGCTCTCGCAATTACAAAAAGGTAACGCACCGTTAGAAAATCCCATTAGTTTCCTAACTTTTTTTCTAGCGGTGCAAAAGTGCTGGAATGACTACATATGTACTCGTTGTGCTCTCGCAATTACAAAAAGGTAACGCACCCTTAGAAAATCTTATTAGTTTCCTAACGTTTTTCCTAGCGGTGCAAAAGTGCTGGAATGACTACATATGTAATTGTTGTGCTCTCGCAATTACAAAAAGCTAACGCACCGTTAGAAAATCTTATTAGTTTCCTAACTTTTTTTCTAGCGGTGCAAAAGTGCTGGAATGACTACATATGTAATTGTTGTGCTCTCAGAATTCTAAAAAGTCAACGCACCGTTAGAAAATCTTATTAGTTTCCTAACTTTTTTTCTAGCGGTGCAAAAGTGCTGGAATAACTACATATGTAATTGTCGTGCTCTCGCAATTAGAAAAAGGTAACGCACCGTTAGAAAATCTTATTACTTTCCTAACTTTTTTTCTAGCGGGGCAAAAGTGCTGGAATGACTACATATGTACTCGTTGTGCTCTCGCAATTACAAAAAGGTAACGCACCGTTAGAAAATCTTATTAGTTTCCTAACGTTTTTCCTAGCGGTGCAAAAGTGCTGGAATGACTACATATGTAATTGTTGTGCTCTCGCAATTACAAAAAGCTAACGCACCGTTAGAAAATCTTATTAGTTTCCTAACTTTTTTTCTAGCGGTGCAAAAGTGCTGGAATGACTAGATATGTAGATGTTGTGCTCTCGCAATTACAAAAAGGTAACGCACCGTTAGAAAATCTTATTAGTTTCCTAACTTTTTTTCTAGCAGTGCAAAAGTGCTGGAATGACTACATATGTAATTGTTGTGCTCTCGCAATTACAAAAAGCTAACGCACCGTTAGAAAATCTTATTAGTTTGCTAACTTTTTTTCTAGCGGTGCAAAAGTGCTGGAATGACTACATATGTACTCGTTGTGCTCTCGCAATTACAAAAAGGTAACGCACCGTTAGAAAATCTTATTAGTTTCCTAACGTTTTTCCTAGCGGTGCAAAAGTGCTGGAATGACTACATATGTAATTGTTGTGCTCTCGCAATTACAAAAAGCTAACGCACCGTTAGAAAATCTTATTAGTTTCCTAACTTTTTTTCTAGCGGTGCAAAAGTGCTGGAATGACTACATATGTAATTGTTGTGCTCTCAGAATTCTAAAAAGTCAACGCACCGTTAGAAAATCTTATTAGTTTCCTAACTTTTTTTCTAGCGGTGCAAAAGTGCTGGAATGACTACATATGTAATTGTCGTGCTCTCGCAATTAGAAAAAGGTAACGCACCGTTAGAAAATCTTATTACTTTCCTAACTTTTTTTCTAGCGGGGCAAAAGTGCTGGAATGACTACATATGTACTCGTTGTGCTCTCGCAATTACAAAAAGGTAACGCACCGTTAAAAAATCCCATTAGTTTCCTAACTTTTTTTCTAGCGGTGCAAAAGTGCTGTAATGACTACATATGTAATTGTTGTGCTCTCGCAATTACAAAAAGGTAACGCACCGTTAGAAAATCTTATTAGTTTCCTAACTTTTTTTCTAGCAGTGCAAAAGTGCTGGAATGACTACATGTGTACTCGTTGTGCTCTCGCAATTACAAAAAGGTAACGCACCGTTAGAAAATCTTATTAGTTTCCTAACTTTTTTTCTAGCGGTGCAAAAGTGCTGGAATGACTAGATATGTAGATGTTGTGCTCTCGCAATTACAAAAAGGTAACACACCGTTAGAAAATCCCATTACTTTCCTAACTTTTTTTCTAGCGGGGCAAAAGTGCTGGAATGACTACATATGTACTCGTTGTGCTCTCGCAATTACAAAAAGGTAACGCACCGTTAGAAAATCTTATTAGTTTCCTAACGTTTTTCCTAGCGGTGCAAAAGTGCTGGAATGACTACATATGTAATTGTTGTGCTCTCAGAATTCTAAAAAGTCAACGCACCGTTAGAAAATCTTATTAGTTTCCTAACTTTTTTTCTAGCGGTGCAAAAGTGCTGGAATAACTACATATGTAATTGTCGTGCTCTCGCAATTAGAAAAAGGTAACGCACCGTTAGAAAATCTTATTACTTTCCTAACTTTTTTTCTAGCGGGGCAAAAGTGCTGGAATGACTACATATGTACTCGTTGTGCTCTCGCAATTACAAAAAGGTAACGCACCGTTAGAAAATCTTATTAGTTTCCTAACGTTTTTCCTAGCGGTGCAAAAGTGCTGGAATGACTACATATGTAATTGTTGTGCTCTCGCAATTACAAAAAGCTAACGCACCGTTAGAAAATCTTATTAGTTTCCTAACTTTTTTTCTAGCGGTGCAAAAGTGCTGGAATGACTAGATATGTAGATGTTGTGCTCTCGCAATTACAAAAAGGTAACGCACCGTTAGAAAATCTTATTAGTTTCCTAACTTTTTTTCTAGCAGTGCAAAAGTGCTGGAATGACTACATATGTAATTGTTGTGCTCTCGCAATTACAAAAAGCTAACGCACCGTTAGAAAATCTTATTAGTTTGCTAACTTTTTTTCTAGCGGTGCAAAAGTGCTGGAATGACTACATATGTACTCGTTGTGCTCTCGCAATTACAAAAAGGTAACGCACCGTTAGAAAATCTTATTAGTTTCCTAACGTTTTTCCTAGCGGTGCAAAAGTGCTGGAATGACTACATATGTAATTGTTGTGCTCTCGCAATTACAAAAAGCTAACGCACCGTTAGAAAATCTTATTAGTTTCCTAACTTTTTTTCTAGCGGTGCAAAAGTGCTGGAATGACTACATATGTAATTGTTGTGCTCTCAGAATTCTAAAAAGTCAACGCACCGTTAGAAAATCTTATTAGTTTCCTAACTTTTTTTCTAGCGGTGCAAAAGTGCTGGAATGACTACATATGTAATTGTCGTGCTCTCGCAATTAGAAAAAGGTAACGCACCGTTAGAAAATCTTATTACTTTCCTAACTTTTTTTCTAGCGGGGCAAAAGTGCTGGAATGACTACATATGTACTCGTTGTGCTCTCGCAATTACAAAAAGGTAACGCACCGTTAAAAAATCCCATTAGTTTCCTAACTTTTTTTCTAGCGGTGCAAAAGTGCTGTAATGACTACATATGTAATTGTTGTGCTCTCGCAATTACAAAAAGGTAACGCACCGTTAGAAAATCTTATTAGTTTCCTAACTTTTTTTCTAGCAGTGCAAAAGTGCTGGAATGACTACATGTGTACTCGTTGTGCTCTCGCAATTACAAAAAGGTAACGCACCGTTAGAAAATCTTATTAGTTTCCTAACTTTTTTTCTAGCAGTGCAAAAGTGCTGGAATGACTACATGTGTACTCGTTGTGCTCTCGCAATTACAAAAAGGTAACGCACCGTTAGAAAATCTTATTAGTTTCCTAACTTTTTTTCTAGCGGTGCAAAAGTGCTGGAATGACTAGATATGTAGATGTTGTGCTCTCGCAATTACAAAAAGGTAACACACCGTTAGAAAATCCCATTACTTTCCTAACTTTTTTTCTAGCGGGGCAAAAGTGCTGGAATGACTACATATGTACTCGTTGTGCTCTCGCAATTACAAAAAGGTAACGCACCGTTAGAAAATCTTATTAGTTTCCTAACTTTTTTTCTAGCGGTGCAAAAGTGCTGGAATGACTAGATATGTAGATGTTGTGCTCTCGCAATTACAAAAAGGTAACGCACCGTTAGAAAATCCCATTAGTTTCCTAACTTTTTTTCTAGCGGTGCAAAAGTGCTGGAATGGCTACATATGTAATTGTCGTCCTCTCGCAATTACAAAAAGCTAACGCACCGTTAGAAAATCTTATTAGTTTCCTAACTTTTTTTCTAGCGGTGCAAAAGTGCTGGAATGACTACATATGTAATTGTCGTGCTCTCGCAATTACAAAAAGGTAACGCACCGTTAGAAAATCTTATTACTTTCCTAACTTTTTTTCTAGCGGTGCAAAAGTGCTGGAATGACTACATATGTACTCGTTGTGCTCTCGCAATTACAAAAAGGTAACGCACCGTTAGAAAATCTTATTAGTTTCCTAACGTTTTTCCTAGCGGTGCAAAAGTGCTGGAATGACTACATATGTAATTGTTGTGCTCTCGCAATTACAAAAAGCTAACGCACCGTTAGAAAATCTTATTAGTTTTCTAACTTTTTTTCTAGCGGTGCAAAAGTGCTGGAATGACTACATATGTACTCGTTGTGCTCTCGCAATTACAAAAAGGTAACGCACCGTTAGAAAATCTTATTAGTTTCCTAACTTTTTTTCTAGCAGTGCAAAAGTGCTGGAATGACTACATATGTAATTGTTGTGCTCTCGCAATTACAAAAAGCTAACGCACCGTTAGAAAATCTTATTAGTTTTCTAACTTTTTTTCTAGCGGTGCAAAAGTGCTGGAATGACTACATATGTACTCGTTGTGCTCTCGCAATTACAAAAAGGTAACGCACCGTTAGAAAATCTTATTAGTTTCCTAACTTTTTTTCTAGCAGTGCAAAAGTGCTGGAATGACTACATATGTAATTGTTGTGCTCTCGCAATTACAAAAAGCTAACGCACCGTTAGAAAATCTTATTAGTTTCCTAACTTTTTTTCTAGCGGTGCAAAAGTGCTGGAATGACTACATATGTACTCGTTGTGCTCTCGCAATTACAAAAAGGTAACGCACCGTTAGAAAATCTTATTAGTTTCCTAACGTTTTTCCTAGCGGTGCAAAAGTGCTGGAATGACTACATATGTAATTGTTGTGCTCTCGCAATTACAAAAAGCTAACGCACCGTTAGAAAATCTTATTAGTTTCCTAACTTTTTTTCTAGCGGTGCAAAAGTGCTGGAATGACTACATATGTAATTGTTGTGCTCTCAGAATTCTAAAAAGTCAACGCACCGTTAGAAAATCTTATTACTTTCCTAACTTTTTTTCTAGCGGGGCAAAAGTGCTGGAATGACTACATATGTACTCGTTGTGCTCTCGCAATTACAAAAAGGTAACGCACCGTTAGAAAATCTTATTAGTTTCCTAACTTTTTTTCTAGCGGTGCAAAAGTGTTGGAATGACTAGATATGTAGATGTTGTGCTCTCGCAATTACAAAAAGGTAACGCACCGTTAGAAAATCCCATTAGTTTCCTAACTTTTTTTCTAGCGGTGCAAAAGTGCTGGAATGACTACATATGTAATTGTCGTGCTCTCGCAATTACAAAAAGGTAACGCACCGTTAGAAAATCTTATTACTTTCCTAACTTTTTTTCTAGCGGGGCAAAAGTGCTGGAATGACTACATATGTACTCGTTGTGCTCTCGCAATTACAAAAAGGTAACGCACCGTTAGAAAATCTTATTAGTTTCCTAACTTTTTTTCTAGCGGTGCAAAAGTGCTGGAATGACTAGATATGTAGATGTTGTGCTCTCGCAATTACAAAAAGGTAACGCACCGTTAGAAAATCCCATTAGTTTCCTAACTTTTTTTCTAGCGGTGCAAAAGTGCTGGAATGGCTACATATGTAATTGTCGTCCTCTCGCAATTACAAAAAGGTAACGCACCGTTAGAAAATCTTATTAGTTTCCTAACTTTTTTTCTAGCGGTGCAAAAGTGCTGGAATGACTACATATGTAATTGTTGTGCTCTCGCAATTACAAAAAGGTAACGCACCGTTAGAAAATCTTATTAGTTTCCTAACGTTTTTCCTAGCGGTGCAAAAGTGCTGGAATGACTACATATGTAATTGTTGTGCTCTCGCAATTACAAAAAGCTAACGCACCGTTAGAAAATCTTATTAGTTTCCTAACTTTTTTTCTAGCGGTGCAAAAGTGCTGGAAGGACTACATATGTAATTGTCGTGCTCTCGCAATTACAAAAAGGTAACGCACCGTTAGAAAATCTTATTACTTTCCTAACTTTTTTTCTAGCAGTGCAAAAGTGCTGGAATGACTACATATGTACTCGTTGTGCTCTCGCAATTACAAAAAGGTAACGCACCGTTAGAAAATCTTATTAGTTTCCTAACTTTTTTTCTAGCAGTGCAAAAGTGCTGGAATGACTACATATGTAATTGTTGTGCTCTCGCAATTACAAAAAGCTAACGCACCGTTAGAAAATCTTATTAGTTTCCTAACTTTTTTTCTAGCGGTGCAAAAGTGCTGGAATGACTACATATGTACTCGTTGTGCTCTCGCAATTACAAAAAGGTAACACACCGTTAGAAAATCTTATTAGTTTCCTAACGTTTTTCCTAGCGGTGCAAAAGTGCTGGAATGACTACATATGTAATTGTTGTGCTCTCGCAATTACAAAAAGCTAACGCACCGTTAGAAAATCTTATTAGTTTCCTAACTTTTTTTCTAGCGGTGCAAAAGTGCTGGAATGACTACATATGTAATTGTTGTGCTCTCAGAATTCTAAAAAGTCAACGCACCGTTAGAAAATCTTATTAGTTTCCTAACTTTTTTTCTAGCGGTGCAAAAGTGCTGGAATGACTACATATGTAATTGTCGTGCTCTCGCAATTACAAAAAGGTAACGCACCGTTAGAAAATCTTATTACTTTCCTAACTTTTTTTCTAGCGGGGCAAAAGTGCTGGAATGACTACATATGTACTCGTTGTGCTCTCGCAATTACAAAAAGGTAACGCACCGTTAGAAAATCTTATTAGTTTCCTAACTTTTTTTCTAGCGGTGCAAAAGTGTTGGAATGACTAGATATGTAGATGTTGTGCTCTCGCAATTACAAAAAGGTAACGCACCGTTAGAAAATCCCATTAGTTTCCTAACTTTTTTTCTAGCGGTGCAAAAGTGCTGGAATGACTACATATGTAATTGTCGTCCTCTCGCAATTACAAAAAGGTAACGCACCGTTAGAAAATCTTATTAATTTCCTAACTTTTTTTTTAGCGGTGCAAAAGTGCCGGAATGACTACATATGTAATTGTCGTGCTCTCGCAATTACAAAAAGGTAACGCACCGTTAAAAAATCCCATTAGTTTCCTAACTTTTTTTCTAGCGGTGCAAAAGTGCTGTAATGACTACATATGTAATTGTTGTGCTCTCGCAATTACAAAAAGGTAACGCACTGTTAGAAAATCTTATTAGTTTCCTAACTTTTTTTCTAGCAGTGCAAAAGTGCTGGAATGACTACATGTGTACTCGTTGTGCTCTCGCAATTACAAAAAGGTAACGCACCGTTAGAAAATCTTATTAGTTTCCTAACTTTTTTTCTAGCGGTGCAAAAGTGCTGGAATGACTAGATATGTAGATGTTGTGCTCTCGCAATTACAAAAAGGTAACGCACCGTTAGAAAATCCCATTAGTTTCCTAACTTTTTTTCTAGCAGTGCAAAAGTGCTGGAATGACTACATATGTAATTGTTGTGCTCTCGCAATTACAAAAAGCTAACGCACCGTTAGAAAATCTTATTAGTTTCCTAACTTTTTTTCTAGCGGTGCAAAAGTGCTGGAATGACTACATATGTAATTGTTGTGCTCTCAGAATTCTAAAAAGTCAACGCACCGTTAGAAAATCTTATTAGTTTCCTAACTTTTTTTCTAGCGGTGCAAAAGTGCTGGAATGACTACATATGTAATTGTTGTGCTCTCAGAATTCTAAAAAGTCAACGCACCGTTAGAAAATCTTATTAGTTTCCTAACTTTTTTTCTAGCAGTGCAAAAGTGCTGGAATGACTACATGTGTAGATGTTGTGCTCTCGCAATTACAAAAAGGTAACGCACCGTTAGAAAATCCCATTAGTTTCCTAACTTTTTTTCTAGCGGTGCAAAAGTGCTGGAATGACTACATATGTACTCGTTGTGCTCTCGCAATTACAAAAAGGTAACGCACCCTTAGAAAATCTTATTAGTTTCCTAACGTTTTTCCTAGCGGTGCAAAAGTGCTGGAATGACTACATATGTAATTGTTGTGCTCTCGCAATTACAAAAAGCTAACGCACCGTTAGAAAATCTTATTAGTTTCCTAACTTTTTTTCTAGCGGTGCAAAAGTGCTGGAATGACTACATATGTAATTGTTGTGCTCTCAGAATTCTAAAAAGTCAACGCACCGTTAGAAAATCTTATTAGTTTCCTAACTTTTTTTCTAGCGGTGCAAAAGTGCTGGAATAACTACATATGTAATTGTCGTGCTCTCGCAATTAGAAAAAGGTAACGCACCGTTAGAAAATCTTATTACTTTCCTAACTTTTTTTCTAGCGGGGCAAAAGTGCTGGAATGACTACATATGTACTCGTTGTGCTCTCGCAATTACAAAAAGGTAACGCACCGTTAGAAAATCTTATTAGTTTCCTAACGTTTTTCCTAGCGGTGCAAAAGTGCTGGAATGACTACATATGTAATTGTTGTGCTCTCGCAATTACAAAAAGCTAACGCACCGTTAGAAAATCTTATTAGTTTCCTAACTTTTTTTCTAGCGGTGCAAAAGTGCTGGAATGACTAGATATGTAGATGTTGTGCTCTCGCAATTACAAAAAGGTAACGCACCGTTAGAAAATCTTATTAGTTTCCTAACTTTTTTTCTAGCAGTGCAAAAGTGCTGGAATGACTACATATGTAATTGTTGTGCTCTCGCAATTACAAAAAGCTAACGCACCGTTAGAAAATCTTATTAGTTTGCTAACTTTTTTTCTAGCGGTGCAAAAGTGCTGGAATGACTACATATGTACTCGTTGTGCTCTCGCAATTACAAAAAGGTAACGCACCGTTAGAAAATCTTATTAGTTTCCTAACGTTTTTCCTAGCGGTGCAAAAGTGCTGGAATGACTACATATGTAATTGTTGTGCTCTCGCAATTACAAAAAGCTAACGCACCGTTAGAAAATCTTATTAGTTTCCTAACTTTTTTTCTAGCGGTGCAAAAGTGCTGGAATGACTACATATGTAATTGTTGTGCTCTCAGAATTCTAAAAAGTCAACGCACCGTTAGAAAATCTTATTAGTTTCCTAACTTTTTTTCTAGCGGTGCAAAAGTGCTGGAATGACTACATATGTAATTGTCGTGCTCTCGCAATTAGAAAAAGGTAACGCACCGTTAGAAAATCTTATTACTTTCCTAACTTTTTTTCTAGCGGGGCAAAAGTGCTGGAATGACTACATATGTACTCGTTGTGCTCTCGCAATTACAAAAAGGTAACGCACCGTTAAAAAATCCCATTAGTTTCCTAACTTTTTTTCTAGCGGTGCAAAAGTGCTGTAATGACTACATATGTAATTGTTGTGCTCTCGCAATTACAAAAAGGTAACGCACCGTTAGAAAATCTTATTAGTTTCCTAACTTTTTTTCTAGCAGTGCAAAAGTGCTGGAATGACTACATGTGTACTCGTTGTGCTCTCGCAATTACAAAAAGGTAACGCACCGTTAGAAAATCTTATTAGTTTCCTAACTTTTTTTCTAGCGGTGCAAAAGTGCTGGAATGACTAGATATGTAGATGTTGTGCTCTCGCAATTACAAAAAGGTAACACACCGTTAGAAAATCCCATTACTTTCCTAACTTTTTTTCTAGCGGGGCAAAAGTGCTGGAATGACTACATATGTACTCGTTGTGCTCTCGCAATTACAAAAAGGTAACGCACCGTTAGAAAATCTTATTAGTTTCCTAACGTTTTTCCTAGCGGTGCAAAAGTGCTGGAATGACTACATATGTAATTGTTGTGCTCTCGCAATTACAAAAAGCTAACGCACCGTTAGAAAATCTTATTAGTTTCCTAACTTTTTTTCTAGCGGTGCAAAAGTGCTGGAATGACTACATATGTAATTGTCGTGCTCTCGCAATTACAAAAAGGTAACGCACCGTTAGAAAATCTTATTACTTTCCTAACTTTTTTTCTAGCAGTGCAAAAGTGCTGGAATGACTACATATGTACTCGTTGTGCTCTCGCAATTACAAAAAGGTAACGCACCGTTAGAAAATCTTATTAGTTTCCTAACTTTTTTTCTAGCAGTGCAAAAGTGCTGGAATGACTACATATGTAATTGTTGTGCTCTCAGAATTCTAAAAAGTCAACGCACCGTTAGAAAATCTTATTAGTTTCCTAACTTTTTTTCTAGCGGTGCAAAAGTGCTGGAATGACTACATATGTAATTGTCGTGCTCTCGCAATTAGAAAAAGGTAACGCACCGTTAGAAAATCTTATTAGTTTCCTAACTTTTTTTCTAGCGGTGCAAAAGTGTTGGAATGACTAGATATGTAGATGTTGTGCTCTCGCAATTACAAAAAGGTAACGCACCGTTAGAAAATCCCATTAGTTTCCTAACTTTTTTTCTAGCGGTGCAAAAGTGCTGTAATGACTACATATGTAATTGTTGTGCTCTCGCAATTACAAAAAGGTAACGCACCGTTAGAAAATCTTATTAGTTTCCTAACTTTTTTTCTAGCAGTGCAAAAGTGCTGGAATGACTACATGTGTACTCGTTGTGCTCTCGCAATTACAAAAAGGTAACGCACCGTTAGAAAATCTTATTAGTTTCCTAACTTTTTTTCTAGCGGTGCAAAAGTGCTGGAATGACTAGATATGTAGATGTTGTGCTCTCGCAATTACAAAAAGGTAACACACCGTTAGAAAATCCCATTACTTTCCTAACTTTTTTTCTAGCGGGGCAAAAGTGCTGGAATGACTACATATGTACTCGTTGTGCTCTCGCAATTACAAAAAGGTAACGCACCGTTAGAAAATCTTATTAGTTTCCTAACGTTTTTCCTAGCGGTGCAAAAGTGCTGGAATGACTACATATGTAATTGTTGTGCTCTCGCAATTACAAAAAGCTAACGCACCGTTAGAAAATCTTATTAGTTTCCTAACTTTTTTTCTAGCGGTGCAAAAGTGCTGGAATGACTACATATGTAATTGTCGTGCTCTCGCAATTACAAAAAGGTAACGCACCGTTAGAAAATCTTATTACTTTCCTAACTTTTTTTCTAGCAGTGCAAAAGTGCTGGAATGACTACATATGTACTCGTTGTGCTCTCGCAATTACAAAAAGGTAACGCACCGTTAGAAAATCTTATTAGTTTCCTAACTTTTTTTCTAGCAGTGCAAAAGTGCTGGAATGACTACATATGTAATTGTTGTGCTCTCGCAATTACAAAAAGCTAACGCACCGTTAGAAAATCTTATTAGTTTCCTAACGTTTTTCCTAGCGGTGCAAAAGTGCTGGAATGACTACATATGTAATTGTTGTGCTCTCGCAATTACAAAAAGCTAACGCACCGTTAGAAAATCTTATTAGTTTCCTAACTTTTTTTCTAGCGGTGCAAAAGTGCTGGAATGACTACATATGTAATTGTTGTGCTCTCAGAATTCTAAAAAGTCAACGCACCGTTAGAAAATCTTATTAGTTTCCTAACTTTTTTTCTAGCGGTGCAAAAGTGCTGGAATGACTACATATGTAATTGTCGTGCTCTCGCAATTAGAAAAAGGTAACGCACCGTTAGAAAATCTTATTACTTTCCTAACTTTTTTTCTAGCGGGGCAAAAGTGCTGGAATGACTACATATGTACTCGTTGTGCTCTCGCAATTACAAAAAGGTAACGCACCGTTAGAAAATCTTATTAGTTTCCTAACGTTTTTCCTAGCGGTGCAAAAGTGCTGGAATGACTACATATGTAATTGTTGTGCTCTCGCAATTACAAAAAGCTAACGCACCGTTAGAAAATCTTATTAGTTTCCTAACTTTTTTTCTAGCGGTGCAAAAGTGCTGGAATGACTACATATGTAATTGTTGTGCTCTCAGAATTCTAAAAAGTCAACGCACCGTTAGAAAATCTTATTAGTTTCCTAACTTTTTTTCTAGCGGTGCAAAAGTGCTGGAATGACTACATATGTAATTGTCGTGCTCTCGCAATTACAAAAAGGTAACGCACCGTTAGAAAATCTTATTACTTTCCTAACTTTTTTTCTAGCAGTGCAAAAGTGCTGGAATGACTACATATGTACTCGTTGTGCTCTCGCAATTACAAAAAGGTAACGCACCGTTAGAAAATCTTATTAGTTTCCTAACTTTTTTTCTAGCGGTGCAAAAGTGCTGGAATGACTACATATGTACTCGTTGTGCTCTCGCAATTACAAAAAGGTAACGCACCGTTAGAAAATCTTATTAGTTTCCTAACGTTTTTCCTAGCGGTGCAAAAGTGCTGGAATGACTACATATGTAATTGTTGTGCTCTCGCAATTACAAAAAGCTAACGCACCGTTAGAAAATCTTATTAGTTTCCTAACTTTTTTTCTAGCGGTGCAAAAGTGCTGGAATGACTACATATGTAATTGTTGTGCTCTCAGAATTCTAAAAAGTCAACGCACCGTTAGAAAATCTTATTAGTTTCCTAACTTTTTTTCTAGCGGTGCAAAAGTGCTGGAATGACTACATATGTAATTGTCGTGCTCTCGCAATTAGAAAAAGGTAACGCACCGTTAGAAAATCTTATTACTTTCCTAACTTTTTTTCTAGCGGGGCAAAAGTGCTGGAATGACTACATATGTACTCGTTGTGCTCTCGCAATTACAAAAAGGTAACGCACCGTTAGAAAATCTTATTAGTTTCCTAACTTTTTTTCTAGCGGTGCAAAAGTGCTGGAATGACTAGATATGTAGATGTTGTGCTCTCGCAATTACAAAAAGGTAACACACCGTTAGAAAATCCCATTACTTTCCTAACTTTTTTTCTAGCGGGGCAAAAGTGCTGGAATGACTACATATGTACTCGTTGTGCTCTCGCAATTACAAAAAGGTAACGCACCGTTAGAAAATCTTATTAGTTTCCTAACGTTTTTCCTAGCGGTGCAAAAGTGCTGGAATGACTACATATGTAATTGTTGTGCTCTCGCAATTACAAAAAGCTAACGCACCGTTAGAAAATCTTATTAGTTTCCTAACTTTTTTTCTAGCGGTGCAAAAGTGCTGGAATGACTACATATGTAATTGTCGTGCTCTCGCAATTACAAAAAGGTAACGCACCGTTAGAAAATCTTATTACTTTCCTAACTTTTTTTCTAGCAGTGCAAAAGTGCTGGAATGACTACATATGTACTCGTTGTGCTCTCGCAATTACAAAAAGGTAACGCACCGTTAGAAAATCTTATTAGTTTCCTAACTTTTTTTCTAGCAGTGCAAAAGTGCTGGAATGACTACATATGTAATTGTTGTGCTCTCGCAATTACAAAAAGCTAACGCACCGTTAGAAAATCTTATTAGTTTCCTAACGTTTTTCCTAGCGGTGCAAAAGTGCTGGAATGACTACATATGTAATTGTTGTGCTCTCGCAATTACAAAAAGCTAACGCACCGTTAGAAAATCTTATTAGTTTCCTAACTTTTTTTCTAGCGGTGCAAAAGTGCTGGAATGACTACATATGTAATTGTTGTGCTCTCAGAATTCTAAAAAGTCAACGCACCGTTAGAAAATCTTATTAGTTTCCTAACTTTTTTTCTAGCGGTGCAAAAGTGCTGGAATGACTACATATGTAATTGTCGTGCTCTCGCAATTAGAAAAAGGTAACGCACCGTTAGAAAATCTTATTACTTTCCTAACTTTTTTTCTAGCGGGGCAAAAGTGCTGGAATGACTACATATGTACTCGTTGTGCTCTCGCAATTACAAAAAGGTAACGCACCGTTAGAAAATCTTATTAGTTTCCTAACGTTTTTCCTAGCGGTGCAAAAGTGCTGGAATGACTACATATGTAATTGTTGTGCTCTCGCAATTACAAAAAGCTAACGCACCGTTAGAAAATCTTATTAGTTTCCTAACTTTTTTTCTAGCGGTGCAAAAGTGCTGGAATGACTACATATGTAATTGTCGTCCTCTCGCAATTACAAAAAGGTAACGCACCGTTAGAAAATCTTATTAATTTCCTAACTTTTTTTCTAGCGGTGCAAAAGTGCCGGAATGACTACATATGTAATTGTCGTGCTCTCGCAATTACAAAAAGGTAACGCACCGTTAGAAAATCTTATTAGTTTCCTAACTTTTTTTCTAGCAGTGCAAAAGTGCTGGAATGACTACATGTGTAGATGTTGTGCTCTCGCAATTACAAAAAGGTAACGCACCGTTAGAAAATCCCATTAGTTTCCTAACTTTTTTTCTAGCGGTGCAAAAGTGCTGGAATGACTACATATGTACTCGTTGTGCTCTCGCAATTACAAAAAGGTAACGCACCGTTAGAAAATCTTATTACTTTCCTAACTTTTTTTCTAGCGGTGCAAAAGTGCTGGAATGACTACATATGTAATTGTCGTGCTCTCGCAATTACAAAAAGGTAACGCACCGTTAGAAAATCTTATTACTTTCCTAACTTTTTTTCTAGCGGGGCAAAAGTGCTGGAATGACTACATATGTACTCGTTGTGCTCTCGCAATTACAAAAAGGTAACGCACCGTTAGAAAATCTTATTACTTTCCTAACTTTTTTTCTAGCGGTGCAAAAGTGCTGGAATGACTACATATGTAATTGTTGTGCTCTCGCAATTACAAAAAGGTAACGCACCGTTAGAAAATCTTATTAGTTTCCTAACGTTTTTCCTAGCGGTGCAAAAGTGCTGGAATGACTACATATGTAATTGTTGTGCTCTCGCAATTACAAAAAGGTAACGCACCGTTAGAAAATCTTATTACTTTCCTAACTTTTTTTCTAGCGGGGCAAAAGTGCTGGAATAACTACATATGTACTCGTTGTGCTCTCGCAATTACAAAAAGGTAACGCACCGTTAGAAAATCTTATTACTTTCCTAACTTTTTTTCTAGCGGGGCAAAAGTGCTGGAATAACTACATATGTACTCGTTGTGCTCTCGCAATTACAAAAAGGTAACGCACCGTTAGAAAATCTTATTAGTTTCCTAACTTTTTTTCTAGCAGTGCAAAAGTGCTGGAATGACTACATATGTAATTGTTGTGCTCTCGCAATTACAAAGAGCTAACGCACCGTTAGAAAATCTTATTAGTTTCCTAACTTTTTTTCTAGCGGTGCAAAAGTGCTGGAATGACTACATATGTACTCGTTGTGCTCTCGCAATTACAAAAAGGTAACGCACCGTTAGAAAATCTTATTAGTTTCCTAACGTTTTTCCTAGCGGTGCAAAAGTGCTGTAATGACTACATATGTAATTGTCGTGCTCTCGCAATTACAAAAAGGTAACGCACCGTTAGAAAATCTTATTACTTTCCTAACTTTTTTTCTAGCGGGGCAAAAGTGCTGGAATAACTACATATGTACTCGTTGTGCTCTCGCAATTACAAAAAGGTAACGCACCGTTAGAAAATCTTATTAGTTTCCTAACTTTTTTTCTAGCAGTGCAAAAGTGCTGGAATGACTACATATGTAATTGTTGTGCTCTCGCAATTACAAAGAGCTAACGCACCGTTAGAAAATCTTATTAGTTTCCTAACTTTTTTTCTAGCGGTGCAAAAGTGCTGGAATGACTACATATGTACTCGTTGTGCTCTCGCAATTACAAAAAGGTAACGCACCGTTAGAAAATCTTATTAGTTTCCTAACGTTTTTCCTAGCGGTGCAAAAGTGCTGGAATGACTACATATGTAATTGTTGTGATCTCGCAATTACAAAAAGGTAACGCACCGTTAGAAAATCTTATTAGTTTCCTAACGTTTTTCCTAGCGGTGCAAAAGTGCTGGAATGACTACATATGTAATTGTTGTGCTCTCGCAATTACAAAAAGGTAACGCACCGTTAGAAAATCTTATTAGTTTCCTAACGTTTTTCCTAGCGGTGCAAAAGTGCCGGAATGACTACATATGTAATTGTCGTGCTCTCGCAATTACAAAAAGGTAACGCACCGTTAAAAAATCCCATTAGTTTCCTAACTTTTTTTCTAGCGGTGCAAAAGTGCTGTAATGACTACATATGTAATTGTTGTGCTCTCGCAATTACAAAAAGGTAACGCACCGTTAGAAAATCTTATTAGTTTCCTAACTTTTTTTCTAGCAGTGCAAAAGTGCTGGAATGACTACATGTGTACTCGTTGTGCTCTCGCAATTACAAAAAGGTAACGCACCGTTAGAAAATCTTATTAGTTTCCTAACTTTTTTTCTAGCGGTGCAAAAGTGCTGGAATGACTAGATATGTAGATGTTGTGCTCTCGCAATTACAAAAAGGCAACGCACCGTTAGAAACTCCCATTAGTTTCCTAACTTTTTTTCTAGCAGTGCAAAAGTGCTGGAATGACTACATATGTAATTGTTGTGCTCTCAGAATTCTAAAAAGTCAAAACACCGTTAGAAAATCTTATTAGTTTCCTAACTTTTTTTCTAGCAGTGCAAAAGTGCTGGAATGACTACATATGTAATTGTCGTGCTCTCGCAATTACAAAAAGGTAACGCACCGTTAGAAAATCTTATTACTTTCCTAACTTTTTTTCTAGCGGGGCAAAAGTGCTGGAATGACTACATATGTACTCGTTGTGCTCTCGCAATTACAAAAAGGTAACTCACCGTTAGAAAATCTTATTAGTTTCCTAACTTTTTTTCTAGCGGTGCAAAAGTGCTGGAATGACTAGATATGTAGATGTTGTGCTCTCGCAATTACAAAAAGGTAATGCACCGTTAGAAAATCCCATTAGTTTCCTAACTTTTTTTCTAGCGGTGCAAAAGTGCTGGAATGACTACATATGTAATTGTCGTCCTCTCGCAATTACAAAAAGGTAACGCACCGTTAGAAAATCTTATTACTTTCCTAACTTTTTTTCTAGCGGGGCAAAAGTGCTGGAATGACTACATATGTACTCGTTGTGCTCTCGCAATTACAAAAAGGTAACGCACCGTTAGAAAATCTTATTACTTTCCTAACTTTTTTTCTAGCGGTGCAAAAGTGCTGGAATGACTACATATGTAATTGTTGTGCTCTCGCAATTACAAAAAGGTAACGCACCGTTAGAAAATCTTATTAGTTTCCTAACGTTTTTCCTAGCGGTGCAAAAGTGCTGGAATGACTACATATGTAATTGTTGTGCTCTCGCAATTACAAAAAGGTAACGCACCGTTAGAAAATCTTATTAGTTTCCTAACGTTTTTCCTAGCGGTGCAAAAGTGCTGGAATGACTACATATGTAATTGTCGTGCTCTCGCAATTACAAAAAGGTAACGCACCGTTAGAAAATCTTATTACTTTCCTAACTTTTTTTCTAGCGGGGCAAAAGTGCTGGAATGACTACATATGTACTCGTTGTGCTCTCGCAATTACAAAAAGGTAACGCACCGTTAGAAAATCTTATTACTTTCCTAACTTTTTTTCTAGCGGTGCAAAAGTGCTGGAATGACTACATATGTACTCGTTGTGCTCTCGCAATTACAAAAAGGTAACGCACCGTTAGAAAATCTTATTAGTTTCCTAACTTTTTTTCTAGCAGTGCAAAAGTGCTGGAATGACTACATATGTAATTGTTGTGCTCCGCAATTACAAAAAGCTAACGCACCGTTAGAAAATCTTATTAGTTTCCTAACTTTTTTTCTAGCGGTGCAAAAGTGCTGGAATGACTACATATGTACTCGTTGTGCTCTCGCAATTACAAAAAGGTAACGCACCGTTAGAAAATCCCATTAGTTTCCTAACTTTTTTTCTAGCGGTGCAAAAGTGCTGGAATGACTACATATGTAATTGTCGTCCTCTCGCAATTACAAAAAGGTAACGCACCGTTAGAAAATCTTATTAATTTCCTAACTTTTTTTCTAGCGGTGCAAAATTGCCGGAATGACTACATATGTAATTGTCGTGCTCTCGCAATTACAAAAAGGTAACGCACCGTTAAAAAATCCCATTAGTTTCCTAACTTTTTTTCTAGCGGTGCAAAAGTGCTGTAATGACTACATATGTAATTGTTGTGCTCTCGCAATTACAAAGAGCTAACGCACCGTTAGAAAATCTTATTAGTTTCCTAACTTTTTTTCTAGCGGTGCAAAAGTGCTGGAATGACTACATATGTACTCGTTGTGCTCTCGCAATTACAAAAAGGTAACGCACCGTTAGAAAATCTTATTAGTTTCCTAACGTTTTTCCTAGCGGTGCAAAAGTGCTGTAATGACTACATATGTAATTGTCGTGCTCTCGCAATTACAAAAAGGTAACGCACCGTTAGAAAATCTTATTACTTTCCTAACTTTTTTTCTAGCGGGGCAAAAGTGCTGGAATAACTACATATGTACTCGTTGTGCTCTCGCAATTACAAAAAGGTAACGCACCGTTAGAAAATCTTATTAGTTTCCTAACTTTTTTTCTAGCAGTGCAAAAGTGCTGGAATGACTACATATGTAATTGTTGTGCTCTCGCAATTACAAAGAGCTAACGCACCGTTAGAAAATCTTATTAGTTTCCTAACTTTTTTTCTAGCGGTGCAAAAGTGCTGGAATGACTACATATGTACTCGTTGTGCTCTCGCAATTACAAAAAGGTAACGCACCGTTAGAAAATCTTATTAGTTTCCTAACGTTTTTCCTAGCGGTGCAAAAGTGCTGGAATGACTACATATGTAATTGTCGTGCTCTCGCAATTACAAAAAGGTAACGCACCGTTAGAAAATCTTATTACTTTCCTAACTTTTTTTCTAGCGGGGCAAAAGTGCTGGAATGACTACATATGTACTCGTTGTGCTCTCGCAATTACAAAAAGGTAACTCACCGTTAGAAAATCTTATTAGTTTCCTAACTTTTTTTCTAGCGGTGCAAAAGTGCTGGAATGACTAGATATGTAGATGTTGTGCTCTCGCAATTACAAAAAGGTAATGCACCGTTAGAAAATCCCATTAGTTTCCTAACTTTTTTTCTAGCGGTGCAAAAGTGCTGGAATGACTACATATGTAATTGTCGTCCTCTCGCAATTACAAAAAGGTAACGCACCGTTAGAAAATCTTATTACTTTCCTAACTTTTTTTCTAGCGGGGCAAAAGTGCTGGAATGACTACATATGTACTCGTTGTGCTCTCGCAATTACAAAAAGGTAACGCACCGTTAGAAAATCTTATTACTTTCCTAACTTTTTTTCTAGCGGTGCAAAAGTGCTGGAATGACTACATATGTAATTGTTGTGCTCTCGCAATTACAAAAAGGTAACGCACCGTTAGAAAATCTTATTAGTTTCCTAACGTTTTTCCTAGCGGTGCAAAAGTGCTGGAATGACTACATATGTAATTGTTGTGCTCTCGCAATTACAAAAAGGTAACGCACCGTTAGAAAATCTTATTAGTTTCCTAACGTTTTTCCTAGCGGTGCAAAAGTGCTGGAATGACTACATATGTAATTGTCGTGCTCTCGCAATTACAAAAAGGTAACGCACCGTTAGAAAATCTTATTACTTTCCTAACTTTTTTTCTAGCGGGGCAAAAGTGCTGGAATGACTACATATGTACTCGTTGTGCTCTCGCAATTACAAAAAGGTAACGCACCGTTAGAAAATCTTATTACTTTCCTAACTTTTTTTCTAGCGGTGCAAAAGTGCTGGAATGACTACATATGTACTCGTTGTGCTCTCGCAATTACAAAAAGGTAACGCACCGTTAGAAAATCTTATTAGTTTCCTAACTTTTTTTCTAGCAGTGCAAAAGTGCTGGAATGACTACATATGTAATTGTTGTGCTCCGCAATTACAAAAAGCTAACGCACCGTTAGAAAATCTTATTAGTTTCCTAACTTTTTTTCTAGCGGTGCAAAAGTGCTGGAATGACTACATATGTACTCGTTGTGCTCTCGCAATTACAAAAAGGTAACGCACCGTTAGAAAATCCCATTAGTTTCCTAACTTTTTTTCTAGCGGTGCAAAAGTGCTGGAATGACTACATATGTAATTGTCGTCCTCTCGCAATTACAAAAAGGTAACGCACCGTTAGAAAATCTTATTAATTTCCTAACTTTTTTTCTAGCGGTGCAAAATTGCCGGAATGACTACATATGTAATTGTCGTGCTCTCGCAATTACAAAAAGGTAACGCACCGTTAAAAAATCCCATTAGTTTCCTAACTTTTTTTCTAGCGGTGCAAAAGTGCTGTAATGACTACATATGTAATTGTTGTGCTCTCGCAATTACAAAGAGCTAACGCACCGTTAGAAAATCTTATTAGTTTCCTAACTTTTTTTCTAGCGGTGCAAAAGTGCTGGAATGACTACATATGTACTCGTTGTGCTCTCGCAATTACAAAAAGGTAACGCACCGTTAGAAAATCTTATTAGTTTCCTAACGTTTTTCCTAGCGGTGCAAAAGTGCTGTAATGACTACATATGTAATTGTCGTGCTCTCGCAATTACAAAAAGGTAACGCACCGTTAGAAAATCTTATTACTTTCCTAACTTTTTTTCTAGCGGGGCAAAAGTGCTGGAATAACTACATATGTACTCGTTGTGCTCTCGCAATTACAAAAAGGTAACGCACCGTTAGAAAATCTTATTAGTTTCCTAACGTTTTTCCTAGCGGTGCAAAAGTGCTGTAATGACTACATATGTAATTGTCGTGCTCTCGCAATTACAAAAAGGTAACGCACCGTTAGAAAATCTTATTACTTTCCTAACTTTTTTTCTAGCGGGGCAAAAGTGCTGGAATAACTACATATGTACTCGTTGTGCTCTCGCAATTACAAAAAGGTAACGCACCGTTAGAAAATCTTATTAGTTTCCTAACTTTTTTTCTAGCAGTGCAAAAGTGCTGGAATGACTACATATGTAATTGTTGTGCTCTCGCAATTACAAAGAGCTAACGCACCGTTAGAAAATCTTATTAGTTTCCTAACTTTTTTTCTAGCGGTGCAAAAGTGCTGGAATGACTACATATGTACTCGTTGTGCTCTCGCAATTACAAAAAGGTAACGCACCGTTAGAAAATCTTATTAGTTTCCTAACGTTTTTCCTAGCGGTGCAAAAGTGCTGGAATGACTACATATGTAATTGTTGTGATCTCGCAATTACAAAAAGGTAACGCACCGTTAGAAAATCTTATTAGTTTCCTAACGTTTTTCCTAGCGGTGCAAAAGTGCTGGAATGACTACATATGTAATTGTTGTGCTCTCGCAATTACAAAAAGGTAACGCACCGTTAGAAAATCTTATTAGTTTCCTAACGTTTTTCCTAGCGGTGCAAAAGTGCCGGAATGACTACATATGTAATTGTCGTGCTCTCGCAATTACAAAAAGGTAACGCACCGTTAAAAAATCCCATTAGTTTCCTAACTTTTTTTCTAGCGGTGCAAAAGTGCTGTAATGACTACATATGTAATTGTTGTGCTCTCGCAATTACAAAAAGGTAACGCACCGTTAGAAAATCTTATTAGTTTCCTAACTTTTTTTCTAGCAGTGCAAAAGTGCTGGAATGACTACATGTGTACTCGTTGTGCTCTCGCAATTACAAAAAGGTAACGCACCGTTAGAAAATCTTATTAGTTTCCTAACTTTTTTTCTAGCGGTGCAAAAGTGCTGGAATGACTAGATATGTAGATGTTGTGCTCTCGCAATTACAAAAAGGCAACGCACCGTTAGAAACTCCCATTAGTTTCCTAACTTTTTTTCTAGCAGTGCAAAAGTGCTGGAATGACTACATATGTAATTGTTGTGCTCTCAGAATTCTAAAAAGTCAAAACACCGTTAGAAAATCTTATTAGTTTCCTAACTTTTTTTCTAGCAGTGCAAAAGTGCTGGAATGACTACATATGTAATTGTCGTGCTCTCGCAATTACAAAAAGGTAACGCACCGTTAGAAAATCTTATTACTTTCCTAACTTTTTTTCTAGCGGGGCAAAAGTGCTGGAATGACTACATATGTACTCGTTGTGCTCTCGCAATTACAAAAAGGTAACTCACCGTTAGAAAATCTTATTAGTTTCCTAACTTTTTTTCTAGCGGTGCAAAAGTGCTGGAATGACTAGATATGTAGATGTTGTGCTCTCGCAATTACAAAAAGGTAATGCACCGTTAGAAAATCCCATTAGTTTCCTAACTTTTTTTCTAGCGGTGCAAAAGTGCTGGAATGACTACATATGTAATTGTCGTCCTCTCGCAATTACAAAAAGGTAACGCACCGTTAGAAAATCTTATTACTTTCCTAACTTTTTTTCTAGCGGGGCAAAAGTGCTGGAATGACTACATATGTACTCGTTGTGCTCTCGCAATTACAAAAAGGTAACGCACCGTTAGAAAATCTTATTACTTTCCTAACTTTTTTTCTAGCGGTGCAAAAGTGCTGGAATGACTACATATGTAATTGTTGTGCTCTCGCAATTACAAAAAGGTAACGCACCGTTAGAAAATCTTATTAGTTTCCTAACGTTTTTCCTAGCGGTGCAAAAGTGCTGGAATGACTACATATGTAATTGTTGTGCTCTCGCAATTACAAAAAGGTAACGCACCGTTAGAAAATCTTATTAGTTTCCTAACGTTTTTCCTAGCGGTGCAAAAGTGCTGGAATGACTACATATGTAATTGTCGTGCTCTCGCAATTACAAAAAGGTAACGCACCGTTAGAAAATCTTATTAGTTTCCTAACTTTTTTTCTAGCGGTGCAAAAGTGCTGGAATGACTACATATGTAATTGTTGTGCTCTCAGAATTCTAAAAAGTCAACGCACCGTTAGAAAATCTTATTAGTTTCCTAACTTTTTTTCTAGCGGTGCAAAAGTGCTGGAATGACTACATATGTAATTGTCGTGCTCTCGCAATTACAAAAAGGTAACGCACCGTTAGAAAATCTTATTACTTTCCTAACTTTTTTTCTAGCAGTGCAAAAGTGCTGGAATGACTACATATGTACTCGTTGTGCTCTCGCAATTACAAAAAGGTAACGCACCGTTAGAAAATCTTATTAGTTTCCTAACTTTTTTTCTAGCGGTGCAAAAGTGCTGGAATGACTACATATGTACTCGTTGTGCTCTCGCAATTACAAAAAGGTAACGCACCGTTAGAAAATCTTATTAGTTTCCTAACGTTTTTCCTAGCGGTGCAAAAGTGCTGGAATGACTACATATGTAATTGTTGTGCTCTCGCAATTACAAAAAGCTAACGCACCGTTAGAAAATCTTATTAGTTTCCTAACTTTTTTTCTAGCGGTGCAAAAGTGCTGGAATGACTACATATGTAATTGTTGTGCTCTCAGAATTCTAAAAAGTCAACGCACCGTTAGAAAATCTTATTAGTTTCCTAACTTTTTTTCTAGCGGTGCAAAAGTGCTGGAATGACTACATATGTAATTGTCGTGCTCTCGCAATTAGAAAAAGGTAACGCACCGTTAGAAAATCTTATTACTTTCCTAACTTTTTTTCTAGCGGGGCAAAAGTGCTGGAATGACTACATATGTACTCGTTGTGCTCTCGCAATTACAAAAAGGTAACGCACCGTTAGAAAATCTTATTAGTTTCCTAACTTTTTTTCTAGCGGTGCAAAAGTGCTGGAATGACTAGATATGTAGATGTTGTGCTCTCGCAATTACAAAAAGGTAACACACCGTTAGAAAATCCCATTACTTTCCTAACTTTTTTTCTAGCGGGGCAAAAGTGCTGGAATGACTACATATGTACTCGTTGTGCTCTCGCAATTACAAAAAGGTAACGCACCGTTAGAAAATCTTATTAGTTTCCTAACGTTTTTCCTAGCGGTGCAAAAGTGCTGGAATGACTACATATGTAATTGTTGTGCTCTCGCAATTACAAAAAGCTAACGCACCGTTAGAAAATCTTATTAGTTTCCTAACTTTTTTTCTAGCGGTGCAAAAGTGCTGGAATGACTACATATGTAATTGTCGTGCTCTCGCAATTACAAAAAGGTAACGCACCGTTAGAAAATCTTATTACTTTCCTAACTTTTTTTCTAGCAGTGCAAAAGTGCTGGAATGACTACATATGTACTCGTTGTGCTCTCGCAATTACAAAAAGGTAACGCACCGTTAGAAAATCTTATTAGTTTCCTAACTTTTTTTCTAGCAGTGCAAAAGTGCTGGAATGACTACATATGTAATTGTTGTGCTCTCGCAATTACAAAAAGCTAACGCACCGTTAGAAAATCTTATTAGTTTCCTAACGTTTTTCCTAGCGGTGCAAAAGTGCTGGAATGACTACATATGTAATTGTTGTGCTCTCGCAATTACAAAAAGCTAACGCACCGTTAGAAAATCTTATTAGTTTCCTAACTTTTTTTCTAGCGGTGCAAAAGTGCTGGAATGACTACATATGTAATTGTTGTGCTCTCAGAATTCTAAAAAGTCAACGCACCGTTAGAAAATCTTATTAGTTTCCTAACTTTTTTTCTAGCGGTGCAAAAGTGCTGGAATGACTACATATGTAATTGTCGTGCTCTCGCAATTAGAAAAAGGTAACGCACCGTTAGAAAATCTTATTACTTTCCTAACTTTTTTTCTAGCGGGGCAAAAGTGCTGGAATGACTACATATGTACTCGTTGTGCTCTCGCAATTACAAAAAGGTAACGCACCGTTAGAAAATCTTATTAGTTTCCTAACGTTTTTCCTAGCGGTGCAAAAGTGCTGGAATGACTACATATGTAATTGTTGTGCTCTCGCAATTACAAAAAGCTAACGCACCGTTAGAAAATCTTATTAGTTTCCTAACTTTTTTTCTAGCGGTGCAAAAGTGCTGGAATGACTACATATGTAATTGTCGTCCTCTCGCAATTACAAAAAGGTAACGCACCGTTAGAAAATCTTATTAATTTCCTAACTTTTTTTCTAGCGGTGCAAAAGTGCCGGAATGACTACATATGTAATTGTCGTGCTCTCGCAATTACAAAAAGGTAACGCACCGTTAGAAAATCTTATTAGTTTCCTAACTTTTTTTCTAGCAGTGCAAAAGTGCTGGAATGACTACATGTGTAGATGTTGTGCTCTCGCAATTACAAAAAGGTAACGCACCGTTAGAAAATCCCATTAGTTTCCTAACTTTTTTTCTAGCGGTGCAAAAGTGCTGGAATGACTACATATGTACTCGTTGTGCTCTCGCAATTACAAAAAGGTAACGCACCGTTAGAAAATCTTATTACTTTCCTAACTTTTTTTCTAGCGGTGCAAAAGTGCTGGAATGACTACATATGTAATTGTCGTGCTCTCGCAATTACAAAAAGGTAACGCACCGTTAGAAAATCTTATTACTTTCCTAACTTTTTTTCTAGCGGGGCAAAAGTGCTGGAATGACTACATATGTACTCGTTGTGCTCTCGCAATTACAAAAAGGTAACGCACCGTTAGAAAATCTTATTACTTTCCTAACTTTTTTTCTAGCGGTGCAAAAGTGCTGGAATGACTACATATGTAATTGTTGTGCTCTCGCAATTACAAAAAGGTAACGCACCGTTAGAAAATCTTATTAGTTTCCTAACGTTTTTCCTAGCGGTGCAAAAGTGCTGGAATGACTACATATGTAATTGTTGTGCTCTCGCAATTACAAAAAGGTAACGCACCGTTAGAAAATCTTATTACTTTCCTAACTTTTTTTCTAGCGGGGCAAAAGTGCTGGAATAACTACATATGTACTCGTTGTGCTCTCGCAATTACAAAAAGGTAACGCACCGTTAGAAAATCTTATTACTTTCCTAACTTTTTTTCTAGCGGGGCAAAAGTGCTGGAATAACTACATATGTACTCGTTGTGCTCTCGCAATTACAAAAAGGTAACGCACCGTTAGAAAATCTTATTAGTTTCCTAACTTTTTTTCTAGCAGTGCAAAAGTGCTGGAATGACTACATATGTAATTGTTGTGCTCTCGCAATTACAAAGAGCTAACGCACCGTTAGAAAATCTTATTAGTTTCCTAACTTTTTTTCTAGCGGTGCAAAAGTGCTGGAATGACTACATATGTACTCGTTGTGCTCTCGCAATTACAAAAAGGTAACGCACCGTTAGAAAATCTTATTAGTTTCCTAACGTTTTTCCTAGCGGTGCAAAAGTGCTGTAATGACTACATATGTAATTGTCGTGCTCTCGCAATTACAAAAAGGTAACGCACCGTTAGAAAATCTTATTACTTTCCTAACTTTTTTTCTAGCGGGGCAAAAGTGCTGGAATAACTACATATGTACTCGTTGTGCTCTCGCAATTACAAAAAGGTAACGCACCGTTAGAAAATCTTATTAGTTTCCTAACGTTTTTCCTAGCGGTGCAAAAGTGCTGTAATGACTACATATGTAATTGTCGTGCTCTCGCAATTACAAAAAGGTAACGCACCGTTAGAAAATCTTATTACTTTCCTAACTTTTTTTCTAGCGGGGCAAAAGTGCTGGAATAACTACATATGTACTCGTTGTGCTCTCGCAATTACAAAAAGGTAACGCACCGTTAGAAAATCTTATTACTTTCCTAACTTTTTTTCTAGCGGTGCAAAAGTGCTGGAATGACTACATATGTAATTGTCGTGCTCTCGCAATTACAAAAAGGTAACGCACCGTTAGAAAATCTTATTACTTTCCTAACTTTTTTTCTAGCGGGGCAAAAGTGCTGGAATGACTACATATGTACTCGTTGTGCTCTCGCAATTACAAAAAGGTAACGCACCGTTAGAAAATCTTATTACTTTCCTAACTTTTTTTCTAGCGGGGCAAAAGTGCTGGAATAACTACATATGTACTCGTTGTGCTCTCGCAATTACAAAAAGGTAACGCACCGTTAGAAAATCTTATTAGTTTCCTAACTTTTTTTCTAGCAGTGCAAAAGTGCTGGAATGACTACATATGTAATTGTTGTGCTCTCGCAATTACAAAGAGCTAACGCACCGTTAGAAAATCTTATTAGTTTCCTAACTTTTTTTCTAGCGGTGCAAAAGTGCTGGAATGACTACATATGTACTCGTTGTGCTCTCGCAATTACAAAAAGGTAACGCACCGTTAGAAAATCTTATTAGTTTCCTAACGTTTTTCCTAGCGGTGCAAAAGTGCTGTAATGACTACATATGTAATTGTCGTGCTCTCGCAATTACAAAAAGGTAACGCACCGTTAGAAAATCTTATTACTTTCCTAACTTTTTTTCTAGCGGGGCAAAAGTGCTGGAATAACTACATATGTACTCGTTGTGCTCTCGCAATTACAAAAAGGTAACGCACCGTTAGAAAATCTTATTAGTTTCCTAACTTTTTTTCTAGCAGTGCAAAAGTGCTGGAATGACTACATATGTACTCGTTGTGCTCTCGCAATTACAAAAAGGTAACGCACCGTTAGAAAATCTTATTAGTTTCCTAACGTTTTTCCTAGCGGTGCAAAAGTGCTGGAATGACTACATATGTAATTGTTGTGATCTCGCAATTACAAAAAGGTAACGCACCGTTAGAAAATCTTATTAGTTTCCTAACGTTTTTCCTAGCGGTGCAAAAGTGCTGGAATGACTACATATGTAATTGTTGTGCTCTCGCAATTACAAAAAGGTAACGCACCGTTAGAAAATCTTATTAGTTTCCTAACGTTTTTCCTAGCGGTGCAAAAGTGCCGGAATGACTACATATGTAATTGTCGTGCTCTCGCAATTACAAAAAGGTAACGCACCGTTAAAAAATCCCATTAGTTTCCTAACTTTTTTTCTAGCGGTGCAAAAGTGCTGTAATGACTACATATGTAATTGTTGTGCTCTCGCAATTACAAAAAGGTAACGCACCGTTAGAAAATCTTATTAGTTTCCTAACTTTTTTTCTAGCAGTGCAAAAGTGCTGGAATGACTACATGTGTACTCGTTGTGCTCTCGCAATTACAAAAAGGTAACGCACCGTTAGAAAATCTTATTAGTTTCCTAACGTTTTTCCTAGCGGTGCAAAAGTGCTGGAATGACTACATATGTAATTGTTGTGCTCTCGCAATTACAAAAAGGTAACGCACCGTTAGAAAATCTTATTAGTTTCCTAACGTTTTTCCTAGCGGTGCAAAAGTGCTGGAATGACTACATATGTACTCGTTGTGCTCTCGCAATTACAAAAAGGTAACGCACCGTTAGAAAATCTTATTAGTTTCCTAACGTTTTTCCTAGCGGTGCAAAAGTGCTGGAATGACTACATATGTAATTGTTGTGATCTCGCAATTACAAAAAGGTAACGCACCGTTAGAAAATCTTATTAGTTTCCTAACGTTTTTCCTAGCGGTGCAAAAGTGCTGGAATGACTACATATGTAATTGTTGTGCTCTCGCAATTACAAAAAGGTAACGCACCGTTAGAAAATCTTATTAGTTTCCTAACGTTTTTCCTAGCGGTGCAAAAGTGCCGGAATGACTACATATGTAATTGTCGTGCTCTCGCAATTACAAAAAGGTAACGCACCGTTAAAAAATCCCATTAGTTTCCTAACTTTTTTTCTAGCGGTGCAAAAGTGCTGTAATGACTACATATGTAATTGTTGTGCTCTCGCAATTACAAAAAGGTAACGCACCGTTAGAAAATCTTATTAGTTTCCTAACTTTTTTTCTAGCAGTGCAAAAGTGCTGGAATGACTACATGTGTACTCGTTGTGCTCTCGCAATTACAAAAAGGTAACGCACCGTTAGAAAATCTTATTAGTTTCCTAACTTTTTTTCTAGCGGTGCAAAAGTGCTGGAATGACTAGATATGTAGATGTTGTGCTCTCGCAATTACAAAAAGGCAACGCACCGTTAGAAACTCCCATTAGTTTCCTAACTTTTTTTCTAGCAGTGCAAAAGTGCTGGAATGACTACATATGTAATTGTTGTGCTCTCAGAATTCTAAAAAGTCAAAACACCGTTAGAAAATCTTATTAGTTTCCTAACTTTTTTTCTAGCAGTGCAAAAGTGCTGGAATGACTACATATGTAATTGTCGTGCTCTCGCAATTACAAAAAGGTAACGCACCGTTAGAAAATCTTATTACTTTCCTAACTTTTTTTCTAGCGGGGCAAAAGTGCTGGAATGACTACATATGTACTCGTTGTGCTCTCGCAATTACAAAAAGGTAACGCACCGTTAGAAAATCTTATTACTTTCCTAACTTTTTTTCTAGCGGTGCAAAAGTGCTGGAATGACTACATATGTAATTGTTGTGCTCTCGCAATTACAAAAAGGTAACGCACCGTTAGAAAATCTTATTAGTTTCCTAACGTTTTTCCTAGCGGTGCAAAAGTGCTGGAATGACTACATATGTAATTGTTGTGCTCTCGCAATTACAAAAAGGTAACGCACCGTTAGAAAATCTTATTACTTTCCTAACTTTTTTTCTAGCGGGGCAAAAGTGCTGGAATAACTACATATGTACTCGTTGTGCTCTCGCAATTACAAAAAGGTAACGCACCGTTAGAAAATCTTATTACTTTCCTAACTTTTTTTCTAGCGGGGCAAAAGTGCTGGAATAACTACATATGTACTCGTTGTGCTCTCGCAATTACAAAAAGGTAACGCACCGTTAGAAAATCTTATTAGTTTCCTAACTTTTTTTCTAGCAGTGCAAAAGTGCTGGAATGACTACATATGTAATTGTTGTGCTCTCGCAATTACAAAGAGCTAACGCACCGTTAGAAAATCTTATTAGTTTCCTAACTTTTTTTCTAGCGGTGCAAAAGTGCTGGAATGACTACATATGTACTCGTTGTGCTCTCGCAATTACAAAAAGGTAACGCACCGTTAGAAAATCTTATTAGTTTCCTAACGTTTTTCCTAGCGGTGCAAAAGTGCTGTAATGACTACATATGTAATTGTCGTGCTCTCGCAATTACAAAAAGGTAACGCACCGTTAGAAAATCTTATTACTTTCCTAACTTTTTTTCTAGCGGGGCAAAAGTGCTGGAATAACTACATATGTACTCGTTGTGCTCTCGCAATTACAAAAAGGTAACGCACCGTTAGAAAATCTTATTAGTTTCCTAACTTTTTTTCTAGCAGTGCAAAAGTGCTGGAATGACTACATATGTACTCGTTGTGCTCTCGCAATTACAAAAAGGTAACGCACCGTTAGAAAATCTTATTAGTTTCCTAACGTTTTTCCTAGCGGTGCAAAAGTGCTGGAATGACTACATATGTAATTGTTGTGATCTCGCAATTACAAAAAGGTAACGCACCGTTAGAAAATCTTATTAGTTTCCTAACGTTTTTCCTAGCGGTGCAAAAGTGCTGGAATGACTACATATGTAATTGTTGTGCTCTCGCAATTACAAAAAGGTAACGCACCGTTAGAAAATCTTATTAGTTTCCTAACGTTTTTCCTAGCGGTGCAAAAGTGCTGGAATGACTACATATGTAATTGTTGTGATCTCGCAATTACAAAAAGGTAACGCACCGTTAGAAAATCTTATTAGTTTCCTAACGTTTTTCCTAGCGGTGCAAAAGTGCTGGAATGACTACATATGTAATTGTTGTGCTCTCGCAATTACAAAAAGGTAACGCACCGTTAGAAAATCTTATTAGTTTCCTAACGTTTTTCCTAGCGGTGCAAAAGTGCCGGAATGACTACATATGTAATTGTCGTGCTCTCGCAATTACAAAAAGGTAACGCACCGTTAAAAAATCCCATTAGTTTCCTAACTTTTTTTCTAGCGGTGCAAAAGTGCTGTAATGACTACATATGTAATTGTTGTGCTCTCGCAATTACAAAAAGGTAACGCACCGTTAGAAAATCTTATTAGTTTCCTAACGTTTTTCCTAGCGGTGCAAAAGTGCTGGAATGACTACATATGTAATTGTTGTGCTCTCGCAATTACAAAAAGGTAACGCACCGTTAGAAAATCTTATTAGTTTCCTAACGTTTTTCCTAGCGGTGCAAAAGTGCTGGAATGACTACATATGTACTCGTTGTGCTCTCGCAATTACAAAAAGGTAACGCACCGTTAGAAAATCTTATTAGTTTCCTAACGTTTTTCCTAGCGGTGCAAAAGTGCTGGAATGACTACATATGTAATTGTTGTGATCTCGCAATTACAAAAAGGTAACGCACCGTTAGAAAATCTTATTAGTTTCCTAACGTTTTTCCTAGCGGTGCAAAAGTGCTGGAATGACTACATATGTAATTGTTGTGCTCTCGCAATTACAAAAAGGTAACGCACCGTTAGAAAATCTTATTAGTTTCCTAACGTTTTTCCTAGCGGTGCAAAAGTGCCGGAATGACTACATATGTAATTGTCGTGCTCTCGCAATTACAAAAAGGTAACGCACCGTTAAAAAATCCCATTAGTTTCCTAACTTTTTTTCTAGCGGTGCAAAAGTGCTGTAATGACTACATATGTAATTGTTGTGCTCTCGCAATTACAAAAAGGTAACGCACCGTTAGAAAATCTTATTAGTTTCCTAACTTTTTTTCTAGCAGTGCAAAAGTGCTGGAATGACTACATGTGTACTCGTTGTGCTCTCGCAATTACAAAAAGGTAACGCACCGTTAGAAAATCTTATTAGTTTCCTAACTTTTTTTCTAGCGGTGCAAAAGTGCTGGAATGACTAGATATGTAGATGTTGTGCTCTCGCAATTACAAAAAGGCAACGCACCGTTAGAAACTCCCATTAGTTTCCTAACTTTTTTTCTAGCAGTGCAAAAGTGCTGGAATGACTACATATGTAATTGTTGTGCTCTCAGAATTCTAAAAAGTCAAAACACCGTTAGAAAATCTTATTAGTTTCCTAACTTTTTTTCTAGCAGTGCAAAAGTGCTGGAATGACTACATATGTAATTGTCGTGCTCTCGCAATTACAAAAAGGTAACGCACCGTTAGAAAATCTTATTACTTTCCTAACTTTTTTTCTAGCGGGGCAAAAGTGCTGGAATGACTACATATGTACTCGTTGTGCTCTCGCAATTACAAAAAGGTAACGCACCGTTAGAAAATCTTATTACTTTCCTAACTTTTTTTCTAGCGGTGCAAAAGTGCTGGAATGACTACATATGTAATTGTTGTGCTCTCGCAATTACAAAAAGGTAACGCACCGTTAGAAAATCTTATTAGTTTCCTAACGTTTTTCCTAGCGGTGCAAAAGTGCTGGAATGACTACATATGTAATTGTTGTGCTCTCGCAATTACAAAAAGGTAACGCACCGTTAGAAAATCTTATTACTTTCCTAACTTTTTTTCTAGCGGGGCAAAAGTGCTGGAATAACTACATATGTACTCGTTGTGCTCTCGCAATTACAAAAAGGTAACGCACCGTTAGAAAATCTTATTACTTTCCTAACTTTTTTTCTAGCGGGGCAAAAGTGCTGGAATAACTACATATGTACTCGTTGTGCTCTCGCAATTACAAAAAGGTAACGCACCGTTAGAAAATCTTATTAGTTTCCTAACTTTTTTTCTAGCAGTGCAAAAGTGCTGGAATGACTACATATGTAATTGTTGTGCTCTCGCAATTACAAAGAGCTAACGCACCGTTAGAAAATCTTATTAGTTTCCTAACTTTTTTTCTAGCGGTGCAAAAGTGCTGGAATGACTACATATGTACTCGTTGTGCTCTCGCAATTACAAAAAGGTAACGCACCGTTAGAAAATCTTATTAGTTTCCTAACGTTTTTCCTAGCGGTGCAAAAGTGCTGGAATGACTACATATGTAATTGTTGTGATCTCGCAATTACAAAAAGGTAACGCACCGTTAGAAAATCTTATTAGTTTCCTAACGTTTTTCCTAGCGGTGCAAAAGTGCTGGAATGACTACATATGTAATTGTTGTGCTCTCGCAATTACAAAAAGGTAACGCACCGTTAGAAAATCTTATTAGTTTCCTAACGTTTTTCCTAGCGGTGCAAAAGTGCCGGAATGACTACATATGTAATTGTCGTGCTCTCGCAATTACAAAAAGGTAACGCACCGTTAAAAAATCCCATTAGTTTCCTAACTTTTTTTCTAGCGGTGCAAAAGTGCTGTAATGACTACATATGTAATTGTTGTGCTCTCGCAATTACAAAAAGGTAACGCACCGTTAGAAAATCTTATTAGTTTCCTAACTTTTTTTCTAGCAGTGCAAAAGTGCTGGAATGACTACATGTGTACTCGTTGTGCTCTCGCAATTACAAAAAGGTAACGCACCGTTAGAAAATCTTATTAGTTTCCTAACTTTTTTTCTAGCGGTGCAAAAGTGCTGGAATGACTAGATATGTAGATGTTGTGCTCTCGCAATTACAAAAAGGCAACGCACCGTTAGAAACTCCCATTAGTTTCCTAACTTTTTTTCTAGCAGTGCAAAAGTGCTGGAATGACTACATATGTAATTGTTGTGCTCTCAGAATTCTAAAAAGTCAAAACACCGTTAGAAAATCTTATTAGTTTCCTAACTTTTTTTCTAGCAGTGCAAAAGTGCTGGAATGACTACATATGTAATTGTCGTGCTCTCGCAATTACAAAAAGGTAACGCACCGTTAGAAAATCTTATTACTTTCCTAACTTTTTTTCTAGCGGGGCAAAAGTGCTGGAATGACTACATATGTACTCGTTGTGCTCTCGCAATTACAAAAAGGTAACTCACCGTTAGAAAATCTTATTAGTTTCCTAACTTTTTTTCTAGCGGTGCAAAAGTGCTGGAATGACTAGATATGTAGATGTTGTGCTCTCGCAATTACAAAAAGGTAATGCACCGTTAGAAAATCCCATTAGTTTCCTAACTTTTTTTCTAGCGGTGCAAAAGTGCTGGAATGACTACATATGTAATTGTCGTCCTCTCGCAATTACAAAAAGGTAACGCACCGTTAGAAAATCTTATTACTTTCCTAACTTTTTTTCTAGCGGGGCAAAAGTGCTGGAATGACTACATATGTACTCGTTGTGCTCTCGCAATTACAAAAAGGTAACGCACCGTTAGAAAATCTTATTACTTTCCTAACTTTTTTTCTAGCGGTGCAAAAGTGCTGGAATGACTACATATGTAATTGTTGTGCTCTCGCAATTACAAAAAGGTAACGCACCGTTAGAAAATCTTATTAGTTTCCTAACGTTTTTCCTAGCGGTGCAAAAGTGCTGGAATGACTACATATGTAATTGTTGTGCTCTCGCAATTACAAAAAGGTAACGCACCGTTAGAAAATCTTATTAGTTTCCTAACGTTTTTCCTAGCGGTGCAAAAGTGCTGGAATGACTACATATGTAATTGTCGTGCTCTCGCAATTACAAAAAGGTAACGCACCGTTAGAAAATCTTATTACTTTCCTAACTTTTTTTCTAGCGGGGCAAAAGTGCTGGAATGACTACATATGTACTCGTTGTGCTCTCGCAATTACAAAAAGGTAACGCACCGTTAGAAAATCTTATTACTTTCCTAACTTTTTTTCTAGCGGTGCAAAAGTGCTGGAATGACTACATATGTACTCGTTGTGCTCTCGCAATTACAAAAAGGTAACGCACCGTTAGAAAATCTTATTAGTTTCCTAACTTTTTTTCTAGCAGTGCAAAAGTGCTGGAATGACTACATATGTACTCGTTGTGCTCTCGCAATTACAAAAAGGTAACGCACCGTTAGAAAATCCCATTAGTTTCCTAACTTTTTTTCTAGCGGTGCAAAAGTGCTGGAATGACTACATATGTAATTGTCGTCCTCTCGCAATTACAAAAAGGTAACGCACCGTTAGAAAATCTTATTAATTTCCTAACTTTTTTTCTAGCGGTGCAAAATTGCCGGAATGACTACATATGTAATTGTCGTGCTCTCGCAATTACAAAAAGGTAACGCACCGTTAAAAAATCCCATTAGTTTCCTAACTTTTTTTCTAGCGGTGCAAAAGTGCTGTAATGACTACATATGTAATTGTTGTGCTCTCGCAATTACAAAGAGCTAACGCACCGTTAGAAAATCTTATTAGTTTCCTAACTTTTTTTCTAGCGGTGCAAAAGTGCTGGAATGACTACATATGTACTCGTTGTGCTCTCGCAATTACAAAAAGGTAACGCACCGTTAGAAAATCTTATTAGTTTCCTAACGTTTTTCCTAGCGGTGCAAAAGTGCTGTAATGACTACATATGTAATTGTCGTGCTCTCGCAATTACAAAAAGGTAACGCACCGTTAGAAAATCTTATTACTTTCCTAACTTTTTTTCTAGCGGGGCAAAAGTGCTGGAATAACTACATATGTACTCGTTGTGCTCTCGCAATTACAAAAAGGTAACGCACCGTTAGAAAATCTTATTAGTTTCCTAACGTTTTTCCTAGCGGTGCAAAAGTGCTGTAATGACTACATATGTAATTGTCGTGCTCTCGCAATTACAAAAAGGTAACGCACCGTTAGAAAATCTTATTACTTTCCTAACTTTTTTTCTAGCGGGGCAAAAGTGCTGGAATAACTACATATGTACTCGTTGTGCTCTCGCAATTACAAAAAGGTAACGCACCGTTAGAAAATCTTATTAGTTTCCTAACTTTTTTTCTAGCAGTGCAAAAGTGCTGGAATGACTACATATGTAATTGTTGTGCTCTCGCAATTACAAAGAGCTAACGCACCGTTAGAAAATCTTATTAGTTTCCTAACTTTTTTTCTAGCGGTGCAAAAGTGCTGGAATGACTACATATGTACTCGTTGTGCTCTCGCAATTACAAAAAGGTAACGCACCGTTAGAAAATCTTATTAGTTTCCTAACGTTTTTCCTAGCGGTGCAAAAGTGCTGGAATGACTACATATGTAATTGTTGTGATCTCGCAATTACAAAAAGGTAACGCACCGTTAGAAAATCTTATTAGTTTCCTAACGTTTTTCCTAGCGGTGCAAAAGTGCTGGAATGACTACATATGTAATTGTTGTGCTCTCGCAATTACAAAAAGGTAACGCACCGTTAGAAAATCTTATTAGTTTCCTAACGTTTTTCCTAGCGGTGCAAAAGTGCCGGAATGACTACATATGTAATTGTCGTGCTCTCGCAATTACAAAAAGGTAACGCACCGTTAAAAAATCCCATTAGTTTCCTAACTTTTTTTCTAGCGGTGCAAAAGTGCTGTAATGACTACATATGTAATTGTTGTGCTCTCGCAATTACAAAAAGGTAACGCACCGTTAGAAAATCTTATTAGTTTCCTAACTTTTTTTCTAGCAGTGCAAAAGTGCTGGAATGACTACATGTGTACTCGTTGTGCTCTCGCAATTACAAAAAGGTAACGCACCGTTAGAAAATCTTATTAGTTTCCTAACTTTTTTTCTAGCGGTGCAAAAGTGCTGGAATGACTAGATATGTAGATGTTGTGCTCTCGCAATTACAAAAAGGCAACGCACCGTTAGAAACTCCCATTAGTTTCCTAACTTTTTTTCTAGCAGTGCAAAAGTGCTGGAATGACTACATATGTAATTGTTGTGCTCTCAGAATTCTAAAAAGTCAAAACACCGTTAGAAAATCTTATTAGTTTCCTAACTTTTTTTCTAGCAGTGCAAAAGTGCTGGAATGACTACATATGTAATTGTCGTGCTCTCGCAATTACAAAAAGGTAACGCACCGTTAGAAAATCTTATTACTTTCCTAACTTTTTTTCTAGCGGGGCAAAAGTGCTGGAATGACTACATATGTACTCGTTGTGCTCTCGCAATTACAAAAAGGTAACTCACCGTTAGAAAATCTTATTAGTTTCCTAACTTTTTTTCTAGCGGTGCAAAAGTGCTGGAATGACTAGATATGTAGATGTTGTGCTCTCGCAATTACAAAAAGGTAATGCACCGTTAGAAAATCCCATTAGTTTCCTAACTTTTTTTCTAGCGGTGCAAAAGTGCTGGAATGACTACATATGTAATTGTCGTCCTCTCGCAATTACAAAAAGGTAACGCACCGTTAGAAAATCTTATTACTTTCCTAACTTTTTTTCTAGCGGGGCAAAAGTGCTGGAATGACTACATATGTACTCGTTGTGCTCTCGCAATTACAAAAAGGTAACGCACCGTTAGAAAATCTTATTACTTTCCTAACTTTTTTTCTAGCGGTGCAAAAGTGCTGGAATGACTACATATGTAATTGTTGTGCTCTCGCAATTACAAAAAGGTAACGCACCGTTAGAAAATCTTATTAGTTTCCTAACGTTTTTCCTAGCGGTGCAAAAGTGCTGGAATGACTACATATGTAATTGTTGTGCTCTCGCAATTACAAAAAGGTAACGCACCGTTAGAAAATCTTATTAGTTTCCTAACGTTTTTCCTAGCGGTGCAAAAGTGCTGGAATGACTACATATGTAATTGTCGTGCTCTCGCAATTACAAAAAGGTAACGCACCGTTAGAAAATCTTATTACTTTCCTAACTTTTTTTCTAGCGGGGCAAAAGTGCTGGAATGACTACATATGTACTCGTTGTGCTCTCGCAATTACAAAAAGGTAACGCACCGTTAGAAAATCTTATTACTTTCCTAACTTTTTTTCTAGCGGTGCAAAAGTGCTGGAATGACTACATATGTACTCGTTGTGCTCTCGCAATTACAAAAAGGTAACGCACCGTTAGAAAATCTTATTAGTTTCCTAACTTTTTTTCTAGCAGTGCAAAAGTGCTGGAATGACTACATATGTAATTGTTGTGCTCCGCAATTACAAAAAGCTAACGCACCGTTAGAAAATCTTATTAGTTTCCTAACTTTTTTTCTAGCGGTGCAAAAGTGCTGGAATGACTACATATGTACTCGTTGTGCTCTCGCAATTACAAAAAGGTAACGCACCGTTAGAAAATCCCATTAGTTTCCTAACTTTTTTTCTAGCAGTGCAAAAGTGCTGGAATGACTACATATGTAATTGTTGTGCTCTCGCAATTACAAAAAGCTAACGCACCGTTAGAAAATCTTATTAGTTTCCCAACTTTTTTTCTAGCGGTGCAAAAGTGCTGGAATGACTACATATGTAATTGTTGTGCTCTCAGAATTCTAAAAAGTCAACGCACCGTTAGAAAATCTTATTAGTTTCCTAACTTTTTTTCTAGCAGTGCAAAAGTGCTGGAATGACTACATATGTACTCGTTGTGCTCTCGCAATTACAAAAAGGTAACGCACCGTTAGAAAATCTTATTAGTTTCCTAACGTTTTTCCTAGCGGTGCAAAAGTGCTGGAATGACTACATATGTAATTGTTGTGCTCTCGCAATTACAAAAAGCTAACGCACCGTTAGAAAATCTTATTAGTTTCCTAACTTTTTTTCTAGCGGTGCAAAAGTGCTGGAATGACTACATATGTAATTGTTGTGCTCTCAGAATTCTAAAAAGTCAACGCACCGTTAGAAAATCTTATTAGTTTCCTAACTTTTTTTCTAGCGGTGCAAAAGTGCTGGAATGACTACATATGTAATTGTCGTGCTCTCGCAATTAGAAAAAGGTAACGCACCGTTAGAAAATCTTATTACTTTCCTAACTTTTTTTCTAGCGGGGCAAAAGTGCTGGAATGACTACATATGTACTCGTTGTGCTCTCGCAATTACAAAAAGGTAACGCACCGTTAGAAAATCTTATTACTTTCCTAACTTTTTTTCTAGCGGTGCAAAAGTGCTGGAATGACTACATATGTACTCGTTGTGCTCTCGCAATTACAAAAAGGTAACGCACCGTTAGAAAATCTTATTAGTTTCCTAACTTTTTTTCTAGCAGTGCAAAAGTGCTGGAATGACTACATATGTAATTGTTGTGCTCCGCAATTACAAAAAGCTAACGCACCGTTAGAAAATCTTATTAGTTTCCTAACTTTTTTTCTAGCGGTGCAAAAGTGCTGGAATGACTACATATGTACTCGTTGTGCTCTCGCAATTACAAAAAGGTAACGCACCGTTAGAAAATCCCATTAGTTTCCTAACTTTTTTTCTAGCGGTGCAAAAGTGCTGGAATGACTACATATGTAATTGTCGTCCTCTCGCAATTACAAAAAGGTAACGCACCGTTAGAAAATCTTATAAATTTCCTAACTTTTTTTCTAGCCGTGCAAAATTGCCGGAATGACTACATATGTAATTGTCGTGCTCTCGCAATTACAAAAAGGTAACGCACCGTTAAAAAATCCCATTAGTTTCCTAACTTTTTTTCTAGCGGTGCAAAAGTGCTGTAATGACTACATATGTAATTGTTGTGCTCTCGCAATTACAAAAAGGTAACGCACCGTTAGAAAATCTTATTAGTTTCCTAACTTTTTTTCTAGCAGTGCAAAAGTGCTGGAATGACTACATGTGTACTCGTTGTGCTCTCGCAATTACAAAAAGGTAACGCACCGTTAGAAAATCTTATTAGTTTCCTAACTTTTTTTCTAGCGGTGCAAAAGTGCTGGAATGACTAGATATGTAGATGTTGTGCTCTCGCAATTACAAAAAGGTAACGCACCGTTAGAAAATCCCATTAGTTTCCTAACTTTTTTTCTAGCAGTGCAAAAGTGCTGGAATGACTATATATGTAATTGTTGTGCTCTCAGAATTCTAAAAAGTCAAAACACCGTTAGAAAATCTTATTAGTTTCCTAACTTTTTTTCTAGCAGTGCAAAAGTGCTGGAATGACTACATATGCAATTGTCGTGCTCTCGCAATTACAAAAAGGTAACGCACCGTTAGAAAATCTTATTACTTTCCTAACTTTTTTTCTAGCGGGGCAAAAGTGCTGGAATGACTACATATGTACTCGTTGTGCTCTCGCAATTACAAAAAGGTAACTCACCGTTAGAAAATCTTATTAGTTTCCTAACTTTTTTTCTAGCGGTGCAAAAGTGCTGGAATGACTAGATATGTAGATGTTGTGCTCTCGCAATTACAAAAAGGTAATGCACCGTTAGAAAATCCCATTAGTTTCCTAACTTTTTTTCTAGCGGTGCAAAAGTGCTGGAATGACTACATATGTAATTGTCGTCCTCTCGCAATTACAAAAAGGTAACGCACCGTTAGAAAATCTTATTACTTTCCTAACTTTTTTTCTAGCGGGGCAAAAGTGCTGGAATGACTACATATGTACTCGTTGTGCTCTCGCAATTACAAAAAGGTAACGCACCGTTAGAAAATCTTATTACTTTCCTAACTTTTTTTCTAGCGGTGCAAAAGTGCTGGAATGACTACATATGTAATTGTTGTGCTCTCGCAATTACAAAAAGGTAACGCACCGTTAGAAAATCTTATTAGTTTCCTAACTTTTTTTCTAGCGGTGCAAAAGTGCTGGAATGACTACATATGTACTCGTTGTGCTCTCGCAATTACAAAAAGGTAACGCACCGTTAGAAAATCTTATTACTTTCCTAACTTTTTTTCTAGCGGGGCAAAAGTGCTGGAATGACTACATATGTACTCGTTGTGCTCTCGCAATTACAAAAAGGTAACGCACCGTTAGAAAATCTTATTACTTTCCTAACTTTTTTTCTAGCGGGGCAAAAGTGCTGGAATGACTACATATGTAATTGTTGTGCTCTCGCAATTACAAAAAGGTAACGCACCGTTAGAAAATCTTATTAGTTTCCTAACGTTTTTCCTAGCGGTGCAAAAGTGCTGGAATGACTACATATGTAATTGTCGTGCTCTCGCAATTACAAAAAGGTAACGCACCGTTAGAAAATCTTATTACTTTCCTAACTTTTTTTCTAGCGGGGCAAAAGTGCTGGAATGACTACATATGTACTCGTTGTGCTCTCGCAATTACAAAAAGGTAACGCACCGTTAGAAAATCTTATTACTTTCCTAACTTTTTTTCTAGCGGTGCAAAAGTGCTGGAATGACTACATATGTACTCGTTGTGCTCTCGCAATTACAAAAAGGTAACGCACCGTTAGAAAATCTTATTAGTTTCCTAACTTTTTTTCTAGCAGTGCAAAAGTGCTGGAATGACTACATATGTAATTGTTGTGCTCCGCAATTACAAAAAGCTAACGCACCGTTAGAAAATCTTATTAGTTTCCTAACTTTTTTTCTAGCGGTGCAAAAGTGCTGGAATGACTACATATGTACTCGTTGTGCTCTCGCAATTACAAAAAGGTAACGCACCGTTAGAAAATCCCATTAGTTTCCTAACTTTTTTTCTAGCGGTGCAAAAGTGCTGGAATGACTACATATGTAATTGTCGTCCTCTCGCAATTACAAAAAGGTAACGCACCGTTAGAAAATCTTATTAATTTCCTAACTTTTTTTCTAGCGGTGCAAAATTGCCGGAATGACTACATATGTAATTGTCGTGCTCTCGCAATTACAAAAAGGTAACGCACCGTTAAAAAATCCCATTAGTTTCCTAACTTTTTTTCTAGCGGTGCAAAAGTGCTGTAATGACTACATATGTAATTGTTGTGCTCTCGCAATTACAAAAAGGTAACGCACCGTTAGAAAATCTTATTAGTTTCCTAACTTTTTTTCTAGCAGTGCAAAAGTGCTGGAATGACTACATGTGTACTCGTTGTGCTCTCGCAATTACAAAAAGGTAACGCACCGTTAGAAAATCTTATTAGTTTCCTAACTTTTTTTCTAGCGGTGCAAAAGTGCTGGAATGACTAGATATGTAGATGTTGTGCTCTCGCAATTACAAAAAGGTAACGCACCGTTAGAAAATCCCATTAGTTTCCTAACTTTTTTTCTAGCAGTGCAAAAGTGCTGGAATGACTACATATGTAATTGTTGTGCTCTCGCAATTACAAAAAGCTAACGCACCGTTAGAAAATCTTATTAGTTTCCCAACTTTTTTTCTAGCGGTGCAAAAGTGCTGGAATGACTACATATGTAATTGTTGTGCTCTCAGAATTCTAAAAAGTCAACGCACCGTTAGAAAATCTTATTAGTTTCCTAACTTTTTTTCTAGCAGTGCAAAAGTGCTGGAATGACTACATATGTAATTGTCGTGCTCTCGCAATTACAAAAAGGTAACGCACCGTTAGAAAATCTTATTACTTTCCTAACTTTTTTTCTAGCGGGGCAAAAGTGCTGGAATGACTACATATGTACTCGTTGTGCTCTCGCAATTACAAAAAGGTAACTCACCGTTAGAAAATCTTATTAGTTTCCTAACTTTTTTTCTAGCGGTGCAAAAGTGCTGGAATGACTAGATATGTAGATGTTGTGCTCTCGCAATTACAAAAAGGTAACGCACCGTTAGAAAATCCCATTAGTTTCCTAACTTTTTTTCTAGCGGTGCAAAAGTGCTGGAATGACTACATATGTAATTGTCGTCCTCTCGCAATTACAAAAAGGTAACGCACCGTTAGAAAATCTTATTACTTTCCTAACTTTTTTTCTAGCGGGGCAAAAGTGCTGGAATGACTACATATGTACTCGTTGTGCTCTCGCAATTACAAAAAGGTAACGCACCGTTAGAAAATCTTATTACTTTCCTAACTTTTTTCCTAGCGGTGCAAAAGTGCTGGAATGACTACATATGTAATTGTTGTGCTCTCGCAATTACAAAAAGCTAACGCACCGTTAGAAAATCTTATTAGTTTCCTAACTTTTTTTCTAGCCGTGCAAAAGTGCTGGAATGACTACATATGTACTCGTTGTGCTCTCGCAATTACAAAAAGGTAACGCACCGTTAGAAAATCTTATTAGTTTCCTAACGTTTTTCCTAGCGGTGCAAAAGTGCTGGAATGACTACATATGTAATTGTTGTGCTCTCGCAATTACAAAAAGGTAACGCACCGTTAGAAAATCTTATTAGTTTCCTAACGTTTTTCCTAGCGGTGCAAAAGTGCTGGAATGACTACATATGTAATTGTTGTGCTCTCGCAATTACAAAAAGGTAACGCACCGTTAGAAAATCTTATTAGTTTCCTAACGTTTTTCCTAGCGGTGCAAAAGTGCCGGAATGACTACATATGTAATTGTCGTGCTCTCGCAATTACAAAAAGGTAACGCACCGTTAAAAAATCCCATTAGTTTCCTAACTTTTTTTCTAGCGGTGCAAAAGTGCTGTAATGACTACATATGTAATTGTTGTGCTCTCGCAATTACAAAAAGGTAACGCACCGTTAGAAAATCTTATTAGTTTCCTAACTTTTTTTCTAGCAGTGCAAAAGTGCTGGAATGACTACATGTGTACTCGTTGTGCTCTCTCGCAATTACAAAAAGGTAACGCACCGTTAGAAAATCTTATTAGTTTCCTAACTTTTTTTCTAGCGGTGCAAAAGTGCTGGAATGACTAGATATGTAGATGTTGTGCTCTCGCAATTACAAAAAGGTAACGCACCGTTAGAAACTCCCATTAGTTTCCTAACTTTTTTTCTAGCAGTGCAAAAGTGCTGGAATGACTACATATGTAATTGTTGTGCTCTCGCAATTACAAAAAGCTAACGCACCGTTAGAAAATCTTATTAGTTTCCTAACTTTTTTTCTAGCGGTGCAAAAGTGCTGGAATGACTACATATGTAATTGTTGTGCTCTCAGAATTCTAAAAAGTCAACGCACCGTTAGAAAATCTTATTAGTTTCCTAACTTTTTTTCTAGCAGTGCAAAAGTGCTGGAATGACTACATATGTAATTGTCGTGCTCTCGCAATTACAAAAAGGTAACGCACCGTTAGAAAATCTTATTACTTTCCTAACTTTTTTTCTAGCGGGGCAAAAGTGCTGGAATGACTACATATGTACTCGTTGTGCTCTCGCAATTACAAAAAGGTAACTCACCGTTAGAAAATCTTATTAGTTTCCTAACTTTTTTTCTAGCGGTGCAAAAGTGCTGGAATGACTAGATATGTAGATGTTGTGCTCTCGCAATTACAAAAAGGTAATGCATCGTTAGAAAATCCCATTAGTTTCCTAACTTTTTTTCTAGCGGTGCAAAAGTGCTGGAATGACTACATATGTAATTGTCGTCCTCTCGCAATTACAAAAAGCTAACGCACCGTTAGAAAATCTTATTACTTTCCTAACTTTTTTTCTAGCGGGGCAAAAGTGCTGGAATGACTACATATGTACTCGTTGTGCTCTCGCAATTACAAAAAGGTAACGCACCGTTAGAAAATCTTATTACTTTCCTAACTTTTTTTCTAGCGGTGCAAAAGTGCTGGAATGACTACATATGTAATTGTTGTGCTCTCGCAATTACAAAAAGGTAACGCACCGTTAGAAAATCTTATTAGATCCCTAACGTTTTTCCTAGCGGTGCAAAAGTGCTGGAATGACTACATATGTAATTGTTGTGCTCTCGCAATTACAAAAAGGTAACGCACCGTTAGAAAATCTTATTAGTTTCCTAACGTTTTTCCTAGCGGTGCAAAAGTGCTGGAATGACTACATATGTAATTGTCGTGCTCTCGCAATTACAAAAAGGTAACGCACCGTTAGAAAATCTTATTACTTTCCTAACTTTTTTTCTAGCGGGGCAAAAGTGCTGGAATGACTACATATGTACTCGTTGTGCTCTCGCAATTACAAAAAGGTAACGCACCGTTAGAAAATCTTATTACTTTCCTAACTTTTTTTCTAGCGGTGCAAAAGTGCTGGAATGACTACATATGTACTCGTTGTGCTCTCGCAATTACAAAAAGCTAACGCACCGTTAGAAAATCTTATTAGTTTCCTAACTTTTTTTCTAGCGGTGCAAAAGTGCTGGAATGACTACATATGTACTCGTTGTGCTCTCGCAATTACAAAAAGGTAACGCACCGTTAGAAAATCTTATTAGTTTCCTAACGTTTTTCCTAGCGGTGCAAAAGTGCTGGAATGACTACATATGTAATTGTTGTGCTCTCGCAATTACAAAAAGGTAACGCACTGTTAGAAAATCTTATTAGTTTCCTAACGTTTTTCCTAGCGGTGCAAAAGTGCTGGAATGACTACATATGTAATTGTTGTGCTCTCGCAATTACAAAAAGGTAACGCACCGTTAGAAAATCTTATTAGTTTCCTAACGTTTTTCCTAGCGGTGCAAAAGTGCCGGAATGACTACATATGTAATTGTCGTGCTCTCGCAATTACAAAAAGGTAACGCACCGTTAAAAAATCCCATTAGTTTCCTAACTTTTTTTCTAGCGGTGCAAAAGTGCTGGAATGACTACATATGTAATTGTCGTCCTCTCGCAATTACAAAAAGCTAACGCACCGTTAGAAAATCTTATTACTTTCCTAACTTTTTTTCTAGCGGGGCAAAAGTGCTGGAATGACTACATATGTACTCGTTGTGCTCTCGCAATTACAAAAAGGTAACGCACCGTTAGAAAATCTTATTACTTTCCTAACTTTTTTTCTAGCGGTGCAAAAGTGCTGGAATGACTACATATGTAATTGTTGTGCTCTCGCAATTACAAAAAGGTAACGCACCGTTAGAAAATCTTATTAGTTTCCTAACGTTTTTCCTAGCGGTGCAAAAGTGCTGGAATGACTACATATGTAATTGTTGTGCTCTCGCAATTACAAAAAGGTAACGCACTGTTAGAAAATCTTATTAGTTTCCTAACGTTTTTCCTAGCGGTGCAAAAGTGCTGGAATGACTACATATGTACTCGTTGTGCTCTCGCAATTACAAAAAGGTAACGCACCGTTAGAAAATCTTATTACTTTCCTAACTTTTTTTCTAGCGGTGCAAAAGTGCTGGAATGACTACATATGTACTCGTTGTGCTCTCGCAATTACAAAAAGCTAACGCACCGTTAGAAAATCTTATTAGTTTCCTAACTTTTTTTCTAGCGGTGCAAAAGTGCTGGAATGACTACATATGTACTCGTTGTGCTCTCGCAATTACAAAAAGGTAACGCACCGTTAGAAAATCTTATTACTTTCCTAACTTTTTTTCTAGCGGTGCAAAAGTGCTGGAATGACTACATATGTAATTGTTGTGCTCTCGCAATTACAAAAAGGTAACGCACCGTTAGAAAATCTTATTAGTTTCCTAACTTTTTTTCTAGCAGTGCAAAAGTGCTGGAATGACTACATGTGTACTCGTTGTGCTCTCGCAATTACAAAAAGGTAACGCACCGTTAGAAAATCTTATTAGTTTCCTAACTTTTTTTCTAGCGGTGCAAAAGTGCTGGAATGACTAGATATGTAGATGTTGTGCTCTCGCAATTACAAAAAGGTAACGCACCGTTAGAAAATCCCATTAGTTTCCTAACTTTTTTTCTAGCAGTGCAAAAGTGCTGGAATGACTACATATGTAATTGTTGTGCTCTCGCAATTACAAAAAGCTAACGCACCGTTAGAAAATCTTATTACTTTCCTAACTTTTTTTCTAGCGGTGCAAAAGTGCTGGAATGACTACATATATAATTGTTGTGCTCTCGCAATTACAAAAAGGTAACGCACCGTTAGAAAATCTTATTAGTTTCCTAACGTTTTTTCTAGCGGTGCAAAAGTGCTGGAATGACTACATATGTAATTGTTGTGCTCTCGCAATTACAAAAAGCTAACGCACCGTTAGAAAATCTTATTAGTTTCCTAACTTTTTTTCTAGCGGTGCAAAAGTGCTGAAATGACTACATATGTACTCGTTGTGCTCTCGCAATTACAAAAAGCTGACGCACCGTTAGAAAATCTTATTAGTTTCCTAACGTTTTTTCTAGCGGTGCAAAAGTGCTGGAATGACTACATATGTAATTGTTGTGCTCTCGCAATTACAAAAAGGTAACGCACCGTTAGAAAATCCCATTAGTTTCCTAACTTTTTTTCTAGCAGTGCAAAAGTGCTGGAATGACTACATATGTAATTGTTGTGCTCTCGCAATTACAAAAAGCTAACGCACCGTTAGAAAATCTTATTACTTTCCTAACTTTTTTTCTAGCGGTGCAAAAGTGCTGGAATGACTACATATATAATTGTTGTGCTCTCGCAATTACAAAAAGGTAACGCACCGTTAGAAAATCTTATTAGTTTCCTAACGTTTTTTCTAGCGGTGCAAAAGTGCTGGAATGACTACATATGTAATTGTTGTGCTCTCGCAATTACAAAAAGCTAACGCACCGTTAGAAAATCTTATTAGTTTCCTAACTTTTTTTCTAGCGGTGCAAAAGTGCTGGAATGACTACATATGTAATTGTCGTGCTCTCGCAATTACAAAAAGGTAACGCACCGTTAGAAAATCTTATTACTTTCCTAACTTTTTTTCTAGCAGTGCAAAAGTGCTGGAATGACTACATATGTACTCGTTGTGCTCTCGCAATTACAAAAAGGTAACGCACCGTTAGAAAATCTTATTAGTTTCCTAACTTTTTTTCTAGCAGTGCAAAAGTGCTGGAATGACTACATATGTAATTGTTGTGCTCTCGCAATTACAAAAAGCTAACGCACCGTTAGAAAATCTTATTAGTTTCCTAACTTTTTTTCTAGCGGTGCAAAAGTGCTGGAATGACTACATATGTACTCGTTGTGCTCTCGCAATTACAAAAAGGTAACGCACCGTTAGAAAATCTTATTAGTTTCCTAACGTTTTTCCTAGCGGTGCAAAAGTGCTGGAATGACTACATATGTAATTGTTGTGCTCTCGCAATTACAAAAAGCTAACGCACCGTTAGAAAATCTTATTAGTTTCCTAACTTTTTTTCTAGCGGTGCAAAAGTGCTGGAATGACTACATATGTAATTGTCGTGCTCTCGCAATTACAAAAAGGTAACGCACCGTTAGAAAATCTTATTAGTTTCCTAACTTTTTTTCTAGCGGTGCAAAAGTGCTGGAATGACTACATATGTACTCGTTGTGCTCTCGCAATTACAAAAAGGTAACGCACCGTTAGAAAATCCCATTAGTTTCCTAACTTTTTTTCTAGCGGTGCAAAAGTGCTGGAATGACTACATATGTAATTGTCGTCCTCTCGCAATTACAAAAAGGTAACGCACCGTTAGAAAATCTTATAAATTTCCTAACTTTTTTTCTAGCCGTGCAAAATTGCCGGAATGACTACATATGTAATTGTCGTGCTCTCGCAATTACAAAAAGGTAACGCACCGTTAAAAAATCCCATTAGTTTCCTAACTTTTTTTCTAGCGGTGCAAAAGTGCTGTAATGACTACATATGTAATTGTTGTGCTCTCGCAATTACAAAAAGGTAACGCACCGTTAGAAAATCTTATTAGTTTCCTAACTTTTTTTCTAGCAGTGCAAAAGTGCTGGAATGACTACATGTGTACTCGTTGTGCTCTCGCAATTACAAAAAGGTAACGCACCGTTAGAAAATCTTATTAGTTTCCTAACTTTTTTTCTAGCGGTGCAAAAGTGCTGGAATGACTAGATATGTAGATGTTGTGCTCTCGCAATTACAAAAAGGTAACGCACCGTTAGAAAATCCCATTAGTTTCCTAACTTTTTTTCTAGCAGTGCAAAAGTGCTGGAATGACTATATATGTAATTGTTGTGCTCTCAGAATTCTAAAAAGTCAAAACACCGTTAGAAAATCTTATTAGTTTCCTAACTTTTTTTCTAGCAGTGCAAAAGTGCTGGAATGACTACATATGCAATTGTCGTGCTCTCGCAATTACAAAAAGGTAACGCACCGTTAGAAAATCTTATTACTTTCCTAACTTTTTTTCTAGCGGGGCAAAAGTGCTGGAATGACTACATATGTACTCGTTGTGCTCTCGCAATTACAAAAAGGTAACTCACCGTTAGAAAATCTTATTAGTTTCCTAACTTTTTTTCTAGCGGTGCAAAAGTGCTGGAATGACTAGATATGTAGATGTTGTGCTCTCGCAATTACAAAAAGGTAATGCACCGTTAGAAAATCCCATTAGTTTCCTAACTTTTTTTCTAGCGGTGCAAAAGTGCTGGAATGACTACATATGTAATTGTCGTCCTCTCGCAATTACAAAAAGGTAACGCACCGTTAGAAAATCTTATTACTTTCCTAACTTTTTTTCTAGCGGGGCAAAAGTGCTGGAATGACTACATATGTACTCGTTGTGCTCTCGCAATTACAAAAAGGTAACGCACCGTTAGAAAATCTTATTACTTTCCTAACTTTTTTTCTAGCGGTGCAAAAGTGCTGGAATGACTACATATGTAATTGTTGTGCTCTCGCAATTACAAAAAGGTAACGCACCGTTAGAAAATCTTATTAGTTTCCTAACGTTTTTCCTAGCGGTGCAAAAGTGCTGGAATGACTACATATGTAATTGTTGTGCTCTCGCAATTACAAAAAGGTAACGCACCGTTAGAAAATCTTATTAGTTTCCTAACGTTTTTCCTAGCGGTGCAAAAGTGCTGGAATGACTACATATGTAATTGTCGTGCTCTCGCAATTACAAAAAGGTAACGCACCGTTAGAAAATCTTATTACTTTCCTAACTTTTTTTCTAGCGGGGCAAAAGTGCTGGAATGACTACATATGTACTCGTTGTGCTCTCGCAATTACAAAAAGGTAACGCACCGTTAGAAAATCTTATTACTTTCCTAACTTTTTTTCTAGCGGTGCAAAAGTGCTGGAATGACTACATATGTACTCGTTGTGCTCTCGCAATTACAAAAAGGTAACGCACCGTTAGAAAATCTTATTAGTTTCCTAACTTTTTTTCTAGCAGTGCAAAAGTGCTGGAATGACTACATATGTAATTGTTGTGCTCCGCAATTACAAAAAGCTAACGCACCGTTAGAAAATCTTATTAGTTTCCTAACTTTTTTTCTAGCGGTGCAAAAGTGCTGGAATGACTACATATGTACTCGTTGTGCTCTCGCAATTACAAAAAGGTAACGCACCGTTAGAAAATCCCATTAGTTTCCTAACTTTTTTTCTAGCGGTGCAAAAGTGCTGGAATGACTACATATGTAATTGTCGTCCTCTCGCAATTACAAAAAGGTAACGCACCGTTAGAAAATCTTATTAATTTCCTAACTTTTTTTCTAGCGGTGCAAAATTGCCGGAATGACTACATATGTAATTGTCGTGCTCTCGCAATTACAAAAAGGTAACGCACCGTTAAAAAATCCCATTAGTTTCCTAACTTTTTTTCTAGCGGTGCAAAAGTGCTGTAATGACTACATATGTAATTGTTGTGCTCTCGCAATTACAAAAAGGTAACGCACCGTTAGAAAATCTTATTAGTTTCCTAACTTTTTTTCTAGCAGTGCAAAAGTGCTGGAATGACTACATGTGTACTCGTTGTGCTCTCGCAATTACAAAAAGGTAACGCACCGTTAGAAAATCTTATTAGTTTCCTAACTTTTTTTCTAGCGGTGCAAAAGTGCTGGAATGACTAGATATGTAGATGTTGTGCTCTCGCAATTACAAAAAGGTAACGCACCGTTAGAAAATCCCATTAGTTTCCTAACTTTTTTTCTAGCAGTGCAAAAGTGCTGGAATGACTACATATGTAATTGTTGTGCTCTCGCAATTACAAAAAGCTAACGCACCGTTAGAAAATCTTATTAGTTTCCCAACTTTTTTTCTAGCGGTGCAAAAGTGCTGGAATGACTACATATGTAATTGTTGTGCTCTCAGAATTCTAAAAAGTCAACGCACCGTTAGAAAATCTTATTAGTTTCCTAACTTTTTTTCTAGCAGTGCAAAAGTGCTGGAATGACTACATATGTAATTGTCGTGCTCTCGCAATTACAAAAAGGTAACGCACCGTTAGAAAATCTTATTACTTTCCTAACTTTTTTTCTAGCGGGGCAAAAGTGCTGGAATGACTACATATGTACTCGTTGTGCTCTCGCAATTACAAAAAGGTAACTCACCGTTAGAAAATCTTATTAGTTTCCTAACTTTTTTTCTAGCGGTGCAAAAGTGCTGGAATGACTAGATATGTAGATGTTGTGCTCTCGCAATTACAAAAAGGTAACGCACCGTTAGAAAATCCCATTAGTTTCCTAACTTTTTTTCTAGCGGTGCAAAAGTGCTGGAATGACTACATATGTAATTGTCGTCCTCTCGCAATTACAAAAAGGTAACGCACCGTTAGAAAATCTTATTACTTTCCTAACTTTTTTTCTAGCGGGGCAAAAGTGCTGGAATGACTACATATGTACTCGTTGTGCTCTCGCAATTACAAAAAGGTAACGCACCGTTAGAAAATCTTATTACTTTCCTAACTTTTTTCCTAGCGGTGCAAAAGTGCTGGAATGACTACATATGTAATTGTTGTGCTCTCGCAATTACAAAAAGCTAACGCACCGTTAGAAAATCTTATTAGTTTCCTAACTTTTTTTCTAGCCGTGCAAAAGTGCTGGAATGACTACATATGTACTCGTTGTGCTCTCGCAATTACAAAAAGGTAACGCACCGTTAGAAAATCTTATTAGTTTCCTAACGTTTTTCCTAGCGGTGCAAAAGTGCTGGAATGACTACATATGTAATTGTTGTGCTCTCGCAATTACAAAAAGGTAACGCACCGTTAGAAAATCTTATTAGTTTCCTAACGTTTTTCCTAGCGGTGCAAAAGTGCTGGAATGACTACATATGTAATTGTTGTGCTCTCGCAATTACAAAAAGGTAACGCACCGTTAGAAAATCTTATTAGTTTCCTAACGTTTTTCCTAGCGGTGCAAAAGTGCCGGAATGACTACATATGTAATTGTCGTGCTCTCGCAATTACAAAAAGGTAACGCACCGTTAAAAAATCCCATTAGTTTCCTAACTTTTTTTCTAGCGGTGCAAAAGTGCTGTAATGACTACATATGTAATTGTTGTGCTCTCGCAATTACAAAAAGGTAACGCACCGTTAGAAAATCTTATTAGTTTCCTAACTTTTTTTCTAGCAGTGCAAAAGTGCTGGAATGACTACATGTGTACTCGTTGTGCTCTCTCGCAATTACAAAAAGGTAACGCACCGTTAGAAAATCTTATTAGTTTCCTAACTTTTTTTCTAGCGGTGCAAAAGTGCTGGAATGACTAGATATGTAGATGTTGTGCTCTCGCAATTACAAAAAGGTAACGCACCGTTAGAAACTCCCATTAGTTTCCTAACTTTTTTTCTAGCAGTGCAAAAGTGCTGGAATGACTACATATGTAATTGTTGTGCTCTCGCAATTACAAAAAGCTAACGCACCGTTAGAAAATCTTATTAGTTTCCTAACTTTTTTTCTAGCGGTGCAAAAGTGCTGGAATGACTACATATGTAATTGTTGTGCTCTCAGAATTCTAAAAAGTCAACGCACCGTTAGAAAATCTTATTAGTTTCCTAACTTTTTTTCTAGCAGTGCAAAAGTGCTGGAATGACTACATATGTAATTGTCGTGCTCTCGCAATTACAAAAAGGTAACGCACCGTTAGAAAATCTTATTACTTTCCTAACTTTTTTTCTAGCGGGGCAAAAGTGCTGGAATGACTACATATGTACTCGTTGTGCTCTCGCAATTACAAAAAGGTAACTCACCGTTAGAAAATCTTATTAGTTTCCTAACTTTTTTTCTAGCGGTGCAAAAGTGCTGGAATGACTAGATATGTAGATGTTGTGCTCTCGCAATTACAAAAAGGTAATGCATCGTTAGAAAATCCCATTAGTTTCCTAACTTTTTTTCTAGCGGTGCAAAAGTGCTGGAATGACTACATATGTAATTGTCGTCCTCTCGCAATTACAAAAAGCTAACGCACCGTTAGAAAATCTTATTACTTTCCTAACTTTTTTTCTAGCGGGGCAAAAGTGCTGGAATGACTACATATGTACTCGTTGTGCTCTCGCAATTACAAAAAGGTAACGCACCGTTAGAAAATCTTATTACTTTCCTAACTTTTTTTCTAGCGGTGCAAAAGTGCTGGAATGACTACATATGTAATTGTTGTGCTCTCGCAATTACAAAAAGGTAACGCACCGTTAGAAAATCTTATTAGTTTCCTAACGTTTTTCCTAGCGGTGCAAAAGTGCTGGAATGACTACATATGTAATTGTTGTGCTCTCGCAATTACAAAAAGGTAACGCACCGTTAGAAAATCTTATTAGTTTCCTAACGTTTTTCCTAGCGGTGCAAAAGTGCTGGAATGACTACATATGTAATTGTCGTGCTCTCGCAATTACAAAAAGGTAACGCACCGTTAGAAAATCTTATTACTTTCCTAACTTTTTTTCTAGCGGGGCAAAAGTGCTGGAATGACTACATATGTACTCGTTGTGCTCTCGCAATTACAAAAAGGTAACGCACCGTTAGAAAATCTTATTACTTTCCTAACTTTTTTTCTAGCGGTGCAAAAGTGCTGGAATGACTACATATGTACTCGTTGTGCTCTCGCAATTACAAAAAGCTAACGCACCGTTAGAAAATCTTATTAGTTTCCTAACTTTTTTTCTAGCGGTGCAAAAGTGCTGGAATGACTACATATGTACTCGTTGTGCTCTCGCAATTACAAAAAGGTAACGCACCGTTAGAAAATCTTATTAGTTTCCTAACGTTTTTCCTAGCGGTGCAAAAGTGCTGGAATGACTACATATGTAATTGTTGTGCTCTCGCAATTACAAAAAGGTAACGCACTGTTAGAAAATCTTATTAGTTTCCTAACGTTTTTCCTAGCGGTGCAAAAGTGCTGGAATGACTACATATGTAATTGTTGTGCTCTCGCAATTACAAAAAGGTAACGCACCGTTAGAAAATCTTATTAGTTTCCTAACGTTTTTCCTAGCGGTGCAAAAGTGCCGGAATGACTACATATGTAATTGTCGTGCTCTCGCAATTACAAAAAGGTAACGCACCGTTAAAAAATCCCATTAGTTTCCTAACTTTTTTTCTAGCGGTGCAAAAGTGCTGGAATGACTACATATGTAATTGTCGTCCTCTCGCAATTACAAAAAGCTAACGCACCGTTAGAAAATCTTATTACTTTCCTAACTTTTTTTCTAGCGGGGCAAAAGTGCTGGAATGACTACATATGTACTCGTTGTGCTCTCGCAATTACAAAAAGGTAACGCACCGTTAGAAAATCTTATTACTTTCCTAACTTTTTTTCTAGCGGTGCAAAAGTGCTGGAATGACTACATATGTAATTGTTGTGCTCTCGCAATTACAAAAAGGTAACGCACCGTTAGAAAATCTTATTAGTTTCCTAACGTTTTTCCTAGCGGTGCAAAAGTGCTGGAATGACTACATATGTAATTGTTGTGCTCTCGCAATTACAAAAAGGTAACGCACTGTTAGAAAATCTTATTAGTTTCCTAACGTTTTTCCTAGCGGTGCAAAAGTGCTGGAATGACTACATATGTACTCGTTGTGCTCTCGCAATTACAAAAAGGTAACGCACCGTTAGAAAATCTTATTACTTTCCTAACTTTTTTTCTAGCGGTGCAAAAGTGCTGGAATGACTTCATATGTACTCGTTGTGCTCTCGCAATTACAAAAAGCTAACGCACCGTTAGAAAATCTTATTAGTTTCCTAACTTTTTTTCTAGCGGTGCAAAAGTGCTGGAATGACTACATATGTACTCGTTGTGCTCTCGCAATTACAAAAAGGTAACGCACCGTTAGAAAATCTTATTACTTTCCTAACTTTTTTTCTAGCGGTGCAAAAGTGCTGGAATGACTACATATGTAATTGTTGTGCTCTCGCAATTACAAAAAGGTAACGCACCGTTAGAAAATCTTATTAGTTTCCTAACTTTTTTTCTAGCAGTGCAAAAGTGCTGGAATGACTACATGTGTACTCGTTGTGCTCTCGCAATTACAAAAAGGTAACGCACCGTTAGAAAATCTTATTAGTTTCCTAACTTTTTTTCTAGCGGTGCAAAAGTGCTGGAATGACTAGATATGTAGATGTTGTGCTCTCGCAATTACAAAAAGGTAACGCACCGTTAGAAAATCCCATTAGTTTCCTAACTTTTTTTCTAGCAGTGCAAAAGTGCTGGAATGACTACATATGTAATTGTTGTGCTCTCGCAATTACAAAAAGCTAACGCACCGTTAGAAAATCTTATTACTTTCCTAACTTTTTTTCTAGCGGTGCAAAAGTGCTGGAATGACTACATATATAATTGTTGTGCTCTCGCAATTACAAAAAGGTAACGCACCGTTAGAAAATCTTATTAGTTTCCTAACGTTTTTTCTAGCGGTGCAAAAGTGCTGGAATGACTACATATGTAATTGTTGTGCTCTCGCAATTACAAAAAGCTAACGCACCGTTAGAAAATCTTATTAGTTTCCTAACTTTTTTTCTAGCGGTGCAAAAGTGCTGAAATGACTACATATGTACTCGTTGTGCTCTCGCAATTACAAAAAGCTGACGCACCGTTAGAAAATCTTATTAGTTTCCTAACGTTTTTTCTAGCGGTGCAAAAGTGCTGGAATGACTACATATGTAATTGTTGTGCTCTCGCAATTACAAAAAGGTAACGCACCGTTAGAAAATCCCATTAGTTTCCTAACTTTTTTTCTAGCAGTGCAAAAGTGCTGGAATGACTACATATGTAATTGTTGTGCTCTCGCAATTACAAAAAGCTAACGCACCGTTAGAAAATCTTATTACTTTCCTAACTTTTTTTCTAGCGGTGCAAAAGTGCTGGAATGACTACATATATAATTGTTGTGCTCTCGCAATTACAAAAAGGTAACGCACCGTTAGAAAATCTTATTAGTTTCCTAACGTTTTTTCTAGCGGTGCAAAAGTGCTGGAATGACTACATATGTAATTGTTGTGCTCTCGCAATTACAAAAAGCTAACGCACCGTTAGAAAATCTTATTAGTTTCCTAACTTTTTTTCTAGCGGTGCAAAAGTGCTGGAATGACTACATATGTAATTGTCGTGCTCTCGCAATTACAAAAAGGTAACGCACCGTTAGAAAATCTTATTACTTTCCTAACTTTTTTTCTAGCAGTGCAAAAGTGCTGGAATGACTACATATGTACTCGTTGTGCTCTCGCAATTACAAAAAGGTAACGCACCGTTAGAAAATCTTATTAGTTTCCTAACTTTTTTTCTAGCAGTGCAAAAGTGCTGGAATGACTACATATGTAATTGTTGTGCTCTCGCAATTACAAAAAGCTAACGCACCGTTAGAAAATCTTATTAGTTTCCTAACTTTTTTTCTAGCGGTGCAAAAGTGCTGGAATGACTACATATGTACTCGTTGTGCTCTCGCAATTACAAAAAGGTAACGCACCGTTAGAAAATCTTATTAGTTTCCTAACGTTTTTCCTAGCGGTGCAAAAGTGCTGGAATGACTACATATGTAATTGTTGTGCTCTCGCAATTACAAAAAGCTAACGCACCGTTAGAAAATCTTATTAGTTTCCTAACTTTTTTTCTAGCGGTGCAAAAGTGCTGGAATGACTACATATGTAATTGTCGTGCTCTCGCAATTACAAAAAGGTAACGCACCGTTAGAAAATCTTATTACTTTCCTAACTTTTTTTCTAGCAGTGCAAAAGTGCTGGAATGACTACATATGTACTCGTTGTGCTCTCGCAATTACAAAAAGGTAACGCACCGTTAGAAAATCTTATTAGTTTCCTAACTTTTTTTCTAGCAGTGCAAAAGTGCTGGAATGACTACATATGTAATTGTTGTGCTCTCGCAATTACAAAAAGCTAACGCACCGTTAGAAAATCTTATTAATTTCCTAACTTTTTTTCTAGCGGTGCAAAAGTGCCGGAATGACTACATATGTAATTGTCGTGCTCTCGCAATTACAAAAAGGTAACGCACCGTTAAAAAATCCCATTAGTTTCCTAACTTTTTTTCTAGCGGTGCAAAAGTGCTGTAATGACTACATATGTAATTGTTGTGCTCTCGCAATTACAAAAAGGTAACGCACCGTTAGAAAATCTTATTAGTTTCCTAACTTTTTTTCTAGCAGTGCAAAAGTGCTGGAATGACTACATGTGTACTCGTTGTGCTCTCGCAATTACAAAAAGGTAACGCACCGTTAGAAAATCTTATTAGTTTCCTAACTTTTTTTCTAGCGGTGCAAAAGTGCTGGAATGACTAGATATGTAGATGTTGTGCTCTCGCAATTACAAAAAGGTAACGCACCGTTAGAAAATCCCATTAGTTTCCTAACTTTTTTTCTAGCAGTGCAAAAGTGCTGGAATGACTACATATGTAATTGTTGTGCTCTCGCAATTACAAAAAGCTAACGCACCGTTAGAAAATCTTATTACTTTCCTAACTTTTTTTCTAGCGGTGCAAAAGTGCTGGAATGACTACATATATAATTGTTGTGCTCTCGCAATTACAAAAAGGTAACGCACCGTTAGAAAATCTTATTAGTTTCCTAACGTTTTTTCTAGCGGTGCAAAAGTGCTGGAATGACTACATATGTAATTGTTGTGCTCTCGCAATTACAAAAAGGTAACGCACCGTTAGAAAATCCCATTAGTTTCCTAACTTTTTTTCTAGCAGTGCAAAAGTGCTGGAATGACTACATATGTAATTGTTGTGCTCTCGCAATTACAAAAAGCTAACGCACCGTTAGAAAATCTTATTACTTTCCTAACTTTTTTTCTAGCGGTGCAAAAGTGCTGGAATGACTACATATATAATTGTTGTGCTCTCGCAATTACAAAAAGGTAACGCACCGTTAGAAAATCTTATTAATTTCCTAACTTTTTTTCTAGCGGTGCAAAAGTGCCGGAATGACTACATATGTAATTGTCGTGCTCTCGCAATTACAAAAAGGTAACGCACCGTTAAAAAATCCCATTAGTTTCCTAACTTTTTTTCTAGCGGTGCAAAAGTGCTGTAATGACTACATATGTAATTGTTGTGCTCTCGCAATTACAAAAAGGTAACGCACCGTTAGAAAATCTTATTAGTTTCCTAACTTTTTTTCTAGCAGTGCAAAAGTGCTGGAATGACTACATATGTAATTGTTGTGCTCTCGCAATTACAAAAAGCTAACGCACCGTTAGAAAATCTTATTAGTTTCCTAACTTTTTTTCTAGCGGTGCAAAAGTGCTGGAATGACTACATATGTACTCGTTGTGCTCTCGCAATTACAAAAAGGTAACGCACCGTTAGAAAATCTTATTAGTTTCCTAACGTTTTTCCTAGCGGTGCAAAAGTGCTGGAATGACTACATATGTAATTGTCGTGCTCTCGCAATTACAAAAAGGTAACGCACTGTTAGAAAATCTTATTAGTTTCCTAACTTTTTTTCTAGCGGTGCAAAAGTGCTGGAATGACTACATATATAATTGTTGTGCTCTCGCAATTACAAAAAGGTAACGCACCGTTAGAAAATCTTATTAGTTTCCTAACGTTTTTTCTAGCGGTGCAAAAGTGCTGAAATGACTACATATGTACTCGTTGTGCTCTCGCAATTACAAAAAGGTAACGCACCGTTAGAAAATCTTATTAGTTTCCTAACGTTTTTCCTAGCGGTGCAAAAGTGCTGGAATGACTACATATGTAATTGTTGTGCTCTCGCAATTACAAAAAGCCAACGCACCGTTAGAAAATCTTATTAGTTTCCTAACTTTTTTTCTAGCGGTGCAAAAGTGCTGGAATGACTACATATGTAATTGTTGTGCTCTCAGAATTCTAAAAAGTCAACGCACCGTTAGAAAATCTTATTAGTTTCCTAACTTTTTTTCTAGCGGTGCAAAAGTGCTGGAATGACTACATATGTAATTGTCGTGCTCTCGCAATTACAAAAAGGTAACGCACCGTTAGAAAATCTTATTACTTTCCTAACTTTTTTTCTAGCGGGGCAAAAGTGCTGGAATGACTACATATGTACTCGTTGTGCTCTCGCAATTACAAAAAGGTAACGCACCCTTAGAAAATCTTATTAGTTTCCTAACTTTTTTTCTAGCGGTGCAAAAGTGCTGGAATGACTAGATATGTAGATGTTGTGCTCTCGCAATTACAAAAAGGTAACGCACCGTTAGAAAATCCCATTAGTTTCCTAACTTTTTTTCTAGCGGTGCAAAGTGCTGGAATCACTACATATGTAATTGTCGTCCTCTCGCAATTACAAAAAGGTAACGCACCGTTAGAAAATCTTATTAATTTCCTAACTTTTTTTCTAGCGGTGCAAAAGTGCCGGAATGACTACATATGTAATTGTTGTGCTCTCGCAATTACAAAAAGGTAACGCACCGTTAGAAAATCTTATTAGTTTCCTAACGTTTTTCCTAGCGGTGCAAAAGTGCTGGAATGACTACATATGTAATTGTTGTGCTCTCGCAATTACAAAAAGCTAACGCACCGTTAGAAAATCTTATTAGTTTCCTAACTTTTTTTCTAGCGGTGCAAAAGTGCTGGAATGACTACATATGTAATTGTCGTGCTCTCGCAATTACAAAAAGGTAACGCACCGTTAGAAAATCTTATTACTTTCCTAACTTTTTTTCTAGCAGTGCAAAAGTGCTGGAATGACTACATATGTACTCGTTGTGCTCTCGCAATTACAAAAAGGTAACGCACCGTTAGAAAATCTTATTAGTTTCCTAACTTTTTTTCTAGCAGTGCAAAAGTGCTGGAATGACTACATATGTAATTGTTGTGCTCTCGCAATTACAAAAAGCTAACGCACCGTTAGAAAATCTTATTAATTTCCTAACTTTTTTTCTAGCGGTGCAAAAGTGCCGGAATGACTACATATGTAATTGTCGTGCTCTCGCAATTACAAAAAGGTAACGCACCGTTAAAAAATCCCATTAGTTTCCTAACTTTTTTTCTAGCCGTGCAAAAGTGCTGTAATGACTACATATGTAATTGTTGTGCTCTCGCAATTACAAAAAGGTAACGCACCGTTAGAAAATCTTATTAGTTTCCTAACTTTTTTTCTAGCAGTACAAAAGTGCTGGAATGACTACATGTGTACTCGTTGTGCTCTCGCAATTACAAAAAGGTAACGCACCGTTAGAAAATCTTATTAGTTTCCTAACTTTTTTTCTAGCGGTGCAAAAGTGCTGGAATGACTAGATATGTAGATGTTGTGCTCTCGCAATTACAAAAAGGTAACGCACCGTTAGAAAATCCCATTAGTTTCCTAACTTTTTTTCTAGCAGTGCAAAAGTGCTGGAATGACTACATATGTAATTGTTGTGCTCTCGCAATTACAAAAAGCTAACGCACGTTAGAAAATCTTATTAGTTTCCTAACTTTTTTTCTAGCGGTGCAAAAGTGCTGGAATGACTACATATGTAATTGTTGTGCTCTCAGAATTCTAAAAAGTCAACGCACCGTTAGAAAATCTTATTAGTTTCCTAACTTTTTTTCTAGCAGTGCAAAAGTGCTGGAATGACTACATATGTAATTGTCGTGCTCTCGCAATTACAAAAAGGTAACGCACCGTTAGAAAATCTTATTACTTTCCTAACTTTTTTTCTAGCGGGGCAAAAGTGCTGGAATGACTACATATGTACTCGTTGTGCTCTCGCAATTACAAAAAGGTAACTCACCGTTAGAAAATCTTATTAGTTTCCTAACTTTTTTTCTAGCGGTGCAAAAGTGCTGGAATGACTAGATATGTAGATGTTGTGCTCTCGCAATTACAAAAAGGTAACGCACCGTTAGAAAATCCCATTAGTTTCCTAACTTTTTTTCTAGCGGTGCAAAAGTGCTGGAATGACTACATATGTAATTGTCGTCCTCTCGCAATTACAAAAAGGTAACGCACCGTTAGAAAATCTTATTACTTTCCTAACTTTTTTTCTAGCGGGGCAAAAGTGCTGGAATGACTACATATGTACTCGTTGTGCTCTCGCAATTACAAAAAGGTAACGCACCGTTAGAAAATCTTATTACTTTCCTAACTTTTTTTCTAGCGGTGCAAAAGTGCTGGAATGACTACATATGTAATTGTTGTGCTCTCGCAATTACAAAAAGGTAACGCACCGTTAGAAAATCTTATTAGTTTCCTAACGTTTTTCCTAGCGGTGCAAAAGTGCTGGAATGACTACATATGTAATTGTTGTGCTCTCGCAATTACAAAAAGGTAACGCACCGTTAGAAAATCTTATTAGTTTCCTAACGTTTTTCCTAGCGGTGCAAAAGTGCTGGAATGACTACATATGTAATTGTCGTGCTCTCGCAATTACAAAAAGGTAACGCACCGTTAGAAAATCTTATTACTTTCCTAACTTTTTTTCTAGCGGGGCAAAAGTGCTGGAATGACTACATATGTACTCGTTGTGCTCTCGCAATTACAAAAAGGTAACGCACCGTTAGAAAATCTTATTACTTTCCTAACTTTTTTTCTAGCGGTGCAAAAGTGCTGGAATGACTACATATGTAGTCGTTGTGCTCTCGCAATTACAAAAAGGTAACGCACCGTTAGAAAATCTTATTAGTTTCCTAACTTTTTTTCTAGCAGTGCAAAAGTGCTGGAATGACTACATATGTAATTGTTGTGCTCTCGCAATTACAAAAAGCTAACGCACCGTTAGAAAATCTTATTAGTTTCCTAACTTTTTTTCTAGCGGTGCAAAAGTTCTGGAATGACTACATATGTAATTGTCGTGCTCTCGCAATTACAAAAAGGTAACGCACCGTTAGAAAATCTTATTACTTTCCTAACTTTTTTTCTAGCGGTGCAAAAGTGCTGGAATGACTAGATATGTAGATGTTGTGCTCTCGCAATTACAAAAAGGTAACGCACCGTTAGAAAATCCCATTAGTTTCCTAACTTTTTTTCTAGCGGTGCAAAAGTGCTGGAATGACTACATATGTAATTGTCGTCCTCTCGCAATTACAAAAAGGTAACGCACCGTTAGAAAATCTTATTAATTTCCTAACTTTTTTTCTAGCGGTGCAAAAGTGCTGGAATGACTACATATGTAATTGTTGTGCTCTCGCAATTACAAAAAGGTAACGCACCGTTAGAAAATCTTATTAGTTTCCTAACTTTTTTTCTAGCAGTGCAAAAGTGCTGGAATGACTACATGTGTACTCGTTGTGCTCTCGCAATTACAAAAAGGTAACGCACCGTTAGAAAATCCCATTAGTTTCCTAACTTTTTTTCTAGCGGTGCAAAAGTGCTGGAATGACTACATATGTAATTGTCGTCCTCTCGCAATTACAAAAAGGTAACGCACCGTTAGAAAATCTTATTACTTTCCTAACTTTTTTTCTAGCGGGGCAAAAGTGCTGGAATGACTACATATGTACTCGTTGTGCTCTCGCAATTACAAAAAGGTAACGCACCGTTAGAAAATCTTATTACTTTCCTAACTTTTTTTCTAGCGGTGCAAAAGTGCTGGAATGACTACATATGTAGTCGTTGTGCTCTCGCAATTACAAAAAGGTAACGCACCGTTAGAAAATCTTATTAGTTTCCTAACTTTTTTTCTAGCAGTGCAAAAGTGCTGGAATGACTACATATGTACTCGTTGTGCTCTCGCAATTACAAAAAGGTAACGCACCGTTAGAAAATCTTATTAGTTTCCTAACTTTTTTTCTAGCAGTGCAAAAGTGCTGGAATGACTACATATGTAATTGTCGTGCTCTCGCAATTACAAAAAGGTAACGCACCGTTAAAAAATCCCATTAGTTTCCTAACTTTTTTTCTAGCGGTGCAAAAGTGCTGTAATGACTACATATGTAATTGTTGTGCTCTCGCAATTACAAAAAGGTAACGCACCGTTAGAAAATCTTATTAGTTTCCTAACTTTTTTTCTAGCGGTGCAAAAGTGCTGGAATGACTAGATATGTAGATGTTGTGCTCTCGCAATTACAAAAAGGTAACGCACCGTTAGAAAATCCCATTAGTTTCCTAACTTTTTTTCTAGCAGTACAAAAGTGCTGGAATGACTACATATGTAATTGTTGTGCTCTCGCAATTACAAAAAGCTAACGCACCGTTAGAAAATCTTATTACTTTCCTAACTTTTTTTCTAGCGGTGCAAAAGTGCTGGAATGACTACATATGTACTCGTTGTGCTCTCGCAATTACAAAAAGGTAACGCACCGTTAGAAAATCTTATTAGTTTCCTAACGTTTTTCCTAGCGGTGCAAAAGTGCTGGAATGACTACATATGTAATTGTCGTGCTCTCGCAATTACAAAAAGGTAACGCACTGTTAGAAAATCTTATTAGTTTCCTAACTTTTTTTCTAGCGGTGCAAAAGTGCTGGAATGACTACATATATAATTGTTGTGCTCTCGCAATTACAAAAAGGTAACGCACCGTTAGAAAATCTTATTAGTTTCCTAACGTTTTTTCTAGCGGTGCAAAAGTGCTGGAATGACTACATATGTAATTGTTGTGCTCTCGCAATTACAAAAAGCTAACGCACCGTTAGAAAATCTTATTAGTTTCCTAACTTTTTTTCTAGCGGTGCAAAAGTGCTGAAATGACTACATATGTACTCGTTGTGCTCTCGCAATTACAAAAAGCTAACGCACCGTTAGAAAATCTTATTAGTTTCCTAACTTTTTTTCTAGCGGTGCAAAAGTGCTGAAATGACTACATATGTACTCGTTGTGCTCTCGCAATTACAAAAAGGTAACGCACCGTTAGAAAATCTTATTAGTTTCCTAACGTTTTTCCTAGCGGTGCAAAAGTGCTGGAATGACTACATATGTAATTGTTGTGCTCTGGCAATTACAAAAAGCTAACGCACCGTTAGAAAATCTTATTAGTTTCCTAACTTTTTTTCTAGCGGTGCAAAAGTGCTGGAATGACTACATATGTAATTGTTGTGCTCTCAGAATTCTAAAAAGTCAACGCACCGTTAGAAAATCTTATTAGTTTCCTAACTTTTTTTCTAGCGGTGCAAAAGTGCTGGAATGACTACATATGTAATTGTCGTGCTCTCGCAATTACAAAAAGGTAACGCACCGTTAGAAAATCTTATTACTTTCCTAACTTTTTTTCTAGCGGGGCAAAAGTGCTGGAATGACTACATATGTACTCGTTGTGCTCTCGCAATTACAAAAAGGTAACGCACCGTTAGAAAATCTTATTAGTTTCCTAACTTTTTTTCTAGCGGTGCAAAAGTGCTGGAATGACTAGATATGTAGATGTTGTGCTCTCGCAATTACAAAAAGGTAACGCACCGTTAGAAAATCCCATTAGTTTCCTAACTTTTTTTCTAGCGGTGCAAAAGTGCTGGAATGACTACATATGTAATTGTCGTCCTCTCGCAATTACAAAAAGGTAACGCACCGTTAGAAAATCTTATTAATTTCCTAACTTTTTTTCTAGCGGTGCAAAAGTGCCGGAATGACTACATATGTAATTGTTGTGCTCTCGCAATTACAAAAAGCTAACGCACCGTTAGAAAATCTTATTAGTTTCCTAACTTTTTTTCTAGCGGTGCAAAAGTGCTGGAATGACTACATATGTAATTGTCGTGCTCTCGCAATTACAAAAAGGTAACGCACCGTTAGAAAATCTTATTACTTTCCTAACTTTTTTTCTAGCAGTGCAAAAGTGCTGGAATGACTACATATGTACTCGTTGTGCTCTCGCAATTACAAAAAGGTAACGCACCGTTAGAAAATCTTATTACTTTCCTAACTTTTTTTCTAGCAGTGCAAAAGTGCTGGAATGACTACATATGTACTCGTTGTGCTCTCGCAATTACAAAAAGGTAACGCACCGTTAGAAAATCTTATTAGTTTCCTAACTTTTTTTCTAGCAGTGCAAAAGTGCTGGAATGACTACATATGTAATTGTCGTGCTCTCGCAATTACAAAAAGGTAACGCACCGTTAAAAAATCCCATTAGTTTCCTAACTTTTTTTCTAGCGGTGCAAAAGTGCTGTAATGACTACATATGTAATTGTTGTGCTCTCGCAATTACAAAAAGGTAACGCACCGTTAGAAAATCTTATTAGTTTCCTAACTTTTTTTCTAGCGGTGCAAAAGTGCTGGAATGACTAGATATGTAGATGTTGTGCTCTCGCAATTACAAAAAGGTAACGCACCGTTAGAAAATCCCATTAGTTTCCTAACTTTTTTTCTAGCAGTACAAAAGTGCTGGAATGACTACATATGTAATTGTTGTGCTCTCGCAATTACAAAAAGCTAACGCACCGTTAGAAAATCTTATTACTTTCCTAACTTTTTTTCTAGCGGTGCAAAAGTGCTGGAATGACTACATATATAATTGTTGTGCTCTCGCAATTACAAAAAAGTAACGCACCGTTAGAAAATCTTATTAGTTTCCTAACGTTTTTTCTAGCGGTGCAAAAGTGCTGGAATGACTACATATGTAATTGTTGTGCTCTCGCAATTACAAAAAGCTAACGCACCGTTAGAAAATCTTATTAGTTTCCTAACTTTTTTTCTAGCGGTGCAAAAGTGCTGAAATGACTACATATGTACTCGTTGTGCTCTCGCAATTACAAAAAGGTAACGCACCGTTAGAAAATCTTATTAGTTTCCTAACGTTTTTTCTAGCGGTGCAAAAGTGCTGGAATGACTACATATGTAATTGTTGTGCTCTCGCAATTACAAAAAGGTAACGCACCGTTAGAAAATCTTATTAGTTTCCTAACTTTTTTTCTAGCAGTGCAAAAGTGCTGGAATGACTACATATGTAATTGTTGTGCTCTCGCAATTACAAAAAGCTAACGCACCGTTAGAAAATCTTATTAGTTTCCTAACTTTTTTTCTAGCGGTGCAAAAGTGCTGAAATGACTACATATGTACTCGTTGTGCTCTCGCAATTACAAAAAGGTAACGCACCGTTAGAAAATCTTATTAGTTTCCTAACGTTTTTCCTAGCGGTGCAAAAGTGCTGGAATGACTACATATGTAATTGTTGTGCTCTCGCAATTACAAAAAGCCAACGCACCGTTAGAAAATCTTATTAGTTTCCTAACTTTTTTTCTAGCGGTGCAAAAGTGCTGGAATGACTACATATGTAATTGTTGTGCTCTCAGAATTCTAAAAAGTCAACGCACCGTTAGAAAATCTTATTAGTTTCCTAACTTTTTTTCTAGCGGTGCAAAAGTGCTGGAATGACTACATATGTAATTGTCGTGCTCTCGCAATTACAAAAAGGTAACGCACCGTTAGAAAATCTTATTACTTTCCTAACTTTTTTTCTAGCGGGGCAAAAGTGCTGGAATGACTACATATGTACTCGTTGTGCTCTCGCAATTACAAAAAGGTAACGCACCCTTAGAAAATCTTATTAGTTTCCTAACTTTTTTTCTAGCGGTGCAAAAGTGCTGGAATGACTAGATATGTAGATGTTGTGCTCTCGCAATTACAAAAAGGTAACGCACCGTTAGAAAATCCCATTAGTTTCCTAACTTTTTTTCTAGCGGTGCAAAGTGCTGGAATCACTACATATGTAATTGTCGTCCTCTCGCAATTACAAAAAGGTAACGCACCGTTAGAAAATCTTATTAATTTCCTAACTTTTTTTCTAGCGGTGCAAAAGTGCCGGAATGACTACATATGTAATTGTTGTGCTCTCGCAATTACAAAAAGGTAACGCACCGTTAGAAAATCTTATTAGTTTCCTAACGTTTTTCCTAGCGGTGCAAAAGTGCTGGAATGACTACATATGTAATTGTTGTGCTCTCGCAATTACAAAAAGCTAACGCACCGTTAGAAAATCTTATTAGTTTCCTAACTTTTTTTCTAGCGGTGCAAAAGTGCTGGAATGACTACATATGTAATTGTCGTGCTCTCGCAATTACAAAAAGGTAACGCACCGTTAGAAAATCTTATTACTTTCCTAACTTTTTTTCTAGCAGTGCAAAAGTGCTGGAATGACTACATATGTACTCGTTGTGCTCTCGCAATTACAAAAAGGTAACGCACCGTTAGAAAATCTTATTAGTTTCCTAACTTTTTTTCTAGCAGTGCAAAAGTGCTGGAATGACTACATATGTAATTGTTGTGCTCTCGCAATTACAAAAAGCTAACGCACCGTTAGAAAATCTTATTAATTTCCTAACTTTTTTTCTAGCGGTGCAAAAGTGCCGGAATGACTACATATGTAATTGTCGTGCTCTCGCAATTACAAAAAGGTAACGCACCGTTAAAAAATCCCATTAGTTTCCTAACTTTTTTTCTAGCCGTGCAAAAGTGCTGTAATGACTACATATGTAATTGTTGTGCTCTCGCAATTACAAAAAGGTAACGCACCGTTAGAAAATCTTATTAGTTTCCTAACTTTTTTTCTAGCAGTACAAAAGTGCTGGAATGACTACATGTGTACTCGTTGTGCTCTCGCAATTACAAAAAGGTAACGCACCGTTAGAAAATCTTATTAGTTTCCTAACTTTTTTTCTAGCGGTGCAAAAGTGCTGGAATGACTAGATATGTAGATGTTGTGCTCTCGCAATTACAAAAAGGTAACGCACCGTTAGAAAATCCCATTAGTTTCCTAACTTTTTTTCTAGCAGTGCAAAAGTGCTGGAATGACTACATATGTAATTGTTGTGCTCTCGCAATTACAAAAAGCTAACGCACGTTAGAAAATCTTATTAGTTTCCTAACTTTTTTTCTAGCGGTGCAAAAGTGCTGGAATGACTACATATGTAATTGTTGTGCTCTCAGAATTCTAAAAAGTCAACGCACCGTTAGAAAATCTTATTAGTTTCCTAACTTTTTTTCTAGCAGTGCAAAAGTGCTGGAATGACTACATATGTAATTGTCGTGCTCTCGCAATTACAAAAAGGTAACGCACCGTTAGAAAATCTTATTACTTTCCTAACTTTTTTTCTAGCGGGGCAAAAGTGCTGGAATGACTACATATGTACTCGTTGTGCTCTCGCAATTACAAAAAGGTAACTCACCGTTAGAAAATCTTATTAGTTTCCTAACTTTTTTTCTAGCGGTGCAAAAGTGCTGGAATGACTAGATATGTAGATGTTGTGCTCTCGCAATTACAAAAAGGTAACGCACCGTTAGAAAATCCCATTAGTTTCCTAACTTTTTTTCTAGCGGTGCAAAAGTGCTGGAATGACTACATATGTAATTGTCGTCCTCTCGCAATTACAAAAAGGTAACGCACCGTTAGAAAATCTTATTACTTTCCTAACTTTTTTTCTAGCGGGGCAAAAGTGCTGGAATGACTACATATGTACTCGTTGTGCTCTCGCAATTACAAAAAGGTAACGCACCGTTAGAAAATCTTATTACTTTCCTAACTTTTTTTCTAGCGGTGCAAAAGTGCTGGAATGACTACATATGTAATTGTTGTGCTCTCGCAATTACAAAAAGGTAACGCACCGTTAGAAAATCTTATTAGTTTCCTAACGTTTTTCCTAGCGGTGCAAAAGTGCTGGAATGACTACATATGTAATTGTTGTGCTCTCGCAATTACAAAAAGGTAACGCACCGTTAGAAAATCTTATTAGTTTCCTAACGTTTTTCCTAGCGGTGCAAAAGTGCTGGAATGACTACATATGTAATTGTCGTGCTCTCGCAATTACAAAAAGGTAACGCACCGTTAGAAAATCTTATTACTTTCCTAACTTTTTTTCTAGCGGGGCAAAAGTGCTGGAATGACTACATATGTACTCGTTGTGCTCTCGCAATTACAAAAAGGTAACGCACCGTTAGAAAATCTTATTACTTTCCTAACTTTTTTTCTAGCGGTGCAAAAGTGCTGGAATGACTACATATGTAGTCGTTGTGCTCTCGCAATTACAAAAAGGTAACGCACCGTTAGAAAATCTTATTAGTTTCCTAACTTTTTTTCTAGCAGTGCAAAAGTGCTGGAATGACTACATATGTAATTGTTGTGCTCTCGCAATTACAAAAAGCTAACGCACCGTTAGAAAATCTTATTAGTTTCCTAACTTTTTTTCTAGCGGTGCAAAAGTTCTGGAATGACTACATATGTAATTGTCGTGCTCTCGCAATTACAAAAAGGTAACGCACCGTTAGAAAATCTTATTACTTTCCTAACTTTTTTTCTAGCGGTGCAAAAGTGCTGGAATGACTAGATATGTAGATGTTGTGCTCTCGCAATTACAAAAAGGTAACGCACCGTTAGAAAATCCCATTAGTTTCCTAACTTTTTTTCTAGCGGTGCAAAAGTGCTGGAATGACTACATATGTAATTGTCGTCCTCTCGCAATTACAAAAAGGTAACGCACCGTTAGAAAATCTTATTAATTTCCTAACTTTTTTTCTAGCGGTGCAAAAGTGCTGGAATGACTACATATGTAATTGTTGTGCTCTCGCAATTACAAAAAGGTAACGCACCGTTAGAAAATCTTATTAGTTTCCTAACTTTTTTTCTAGCAGTGCAAAAGTGCTGGAATGACTACATGTGTACTCGTTGTGCTCTCGCAATTACAAAAAGGTAACGCACCGTTAGAAAATCCCATTAGTTTCCTAACTTTTTTTCTAGCGGTGCAAAAGTGCTGGAATGACTACATATGTAATTGTCGTCCTCTCGCAATTACAAAAAGGTAACGCACCGTTAGAAAATCTTATTACTTTCCTAACTTTTTTTCTAGCGGGGCAAAAGTGCTGGAATGACTACATATGTACTCGTTGTGCTCTCGCAATTACAAAAAGGTAACGCACCGTTAGAAAATCTTATTACTTTCCTAACTTTTTTTCTAGCGGTGCAAAAGTGCTGGAATGACTACATATGTAGTCGTTGTGCTCTCGCAATTACAAAAAGGTAACGCACCGTTAGAAAATCTTATTAGTTTCCTAACTTTTTTTCTAGCAGTGCAAAAGTGCTGGAATGACTACATATGTACTCGTTGTGCTCTCGCAATTACAAAAAGGTAACGCACCGTTAGAAAATCTTATTAGTTTCCTAACTTTTTTTCTAGCAGTGCAAAAGTGCTGGAATGACTACATATGTAATTGTCGTGCTCTCGCAATTACAAAAAGGTAACGCACCGTTAAAAAATCCCATTAGTTTCCTAACTTTTTTTCTAGCGGTGCAAAAGTGCTGTAATGACTACATATGTAATTGTTGTGCTCTCGCAATTACAAAAAGGTAACGCACCGTTAGAAAATCTTATTAGTTTCCTAACTTTTTTTCTAGCGGTGCAAAAGTGCTGGAATGACTAGATATGTAGATGTTGTGCTCTCGCAATTACAAAAAGGTAACGCACCGTTAGAAAATCCCATTAGTTTCCTAACTTTTTTTCTAGCAGTACAAAAGTGCTGGAATGACTACATATGTAATTGTTGTGCTCTCGCAATTACAAAAAGCTAACGCACCGTTAGAAAATCTTATTACTTTCCTAACTTTTTTTCTAGCGGTGCAAAAGTGCTGGAATGACTACATATATAATTGTTGTGCTCTCGCAATTACAAAAAAGTAACGCACCGTTAGAAAATCTTATTAGTTTCCTAACGTTTTTTCTAGCGGTGCAAAAGTGCTGGAATGACTACATATGTAATTGTTGTGCTCTCGCAATTACAAAAAGCTAACGCACCGTTAGAAAATCTTATTAGTTTCCTAACTTTTTTTCTAGCGGTGCAAAAGTGCTGAAATGACTACATATGTACTCGTTGTGCTCTCGCAATTACAAAAAGGTAACGCACCGTTAGAAAATCTTATTAGTTTCCTAACGTTTTTTCTAGCGGTGCAAAAGTGCTGGAATGACTACATATGTAATTGTTGTGCTCTCGCAATTACAAAAAGGTAACGCACCGTTAGAAAATCTTATTAGTTTCCTAACTTTTTTTCTAGCAGTGCAAAAGTGCTGGAATGACTACATATGTAATTGTTGTGCTCTCGCAATTACAAAAAGCTAACGCACCGTTAGAAAATCTTATTAGTTTCCTAACTTTTTTTCTAGCGGTGCAAAAGTGCTGAAATGACTACATATGTACTCGTTGTGCTCTCGCAATTACAAAAAGGTAACGCACCGTTAGAAAATCTTATTAGTTTCCTAACGTTTTTCCTAGCGGTGCAAAAGTGCTGGAATGACTACATATGTAATTGTTGTGCTCTCGCAATTACAAAAAGCCAACCCACCGTTAGAAAATCTTATTAGTTTCCTAACTTTTTTTCTAGCGGTGCAAAAGTGCTGGAATGACTACATATGTAATTGTTGTGCTCTCAGAATTCTAAAAAGTCAACGCACCGTTAGAAAATCTTATTAGTTTCCTAACTTTTTTTCTAGCGGTGCAAAAGTGCTGGAATGACTACATATGTAATTGTCGTGCTCTCGCAATTACAAAAAGGTAACGCACCGTTAGAAAATCTTATTACTTTCCTAACTTTTTTTCTAGCGGGGCAAAAGTGCTGGAATGACTACATATGTACTCGTTGTGCTCTCGCAATTACAAAAAGGTAACGCACCCTTAGAAAATCTTATTAGTTTCCTAACTTTTTTTCTAGCGGTGCAAAAGTGCTGGAATGACTAGATATGTAGATGTTGTGCTCTCGCAATTACAAAAAGGTAACGCACCGTTAGAAAATCCCATTAGTTTCCTAACTTTTTTTCTAGCGGTGCAAAGTGCTGGAATCACTACATATGTAATTGTCGTCCTCTCGCAATTACAAAAAGGTAACGCACCGTTAGAAAATCTTATTAATTTCCTAACTTTTTTTCTAGCGGTGCAAAAGTGCCGGAATGACTACATATGTAATTGTTGTGCTCTCGCAATTACAAAAAGGTAACGCACCGTTAGAAAATCTTATTAGTTTCCTAACGTTTTTCCTAGCGGTGCAAAAGTGCTGGAATGACTACATATGTAATTGTTGTGCTCTCGCAATTACAAAAAGCTAACGCACCGTTAGAAAATCTTATTAGTTTCCTAACTTTTTTTCTAGCGGTGCAAAAGTGCTGGAATGACTACATATGTAATTGTCGTGCTCTCGCAATTACAAAAAGGTAACGCACCGTTAGAAAATCTTATTACTTTCCTAACTTTTTTTCTAGCAGTGCAAAAGTGCTGGAATGACTACATATGTACTCGTTGTGCTCTCGCAATTACAAAAAGGTAACGCACCGTTAGAAAATCTTATTAGTTTCCTAACTTTTTTTCTAGCAGTGCAAAAGTGCTGGAATGACTACATATGTAATTGTTGTGCTCTCGCAATTACAAAAAGCTAACGCACCGTTAGAAAATCTTATTAATTTCCTAACTTTTTTTCTAGCGGTGCAAAAGTGCCGGAATGACTACATATGTAATTGTCGTGCTCTCGCAATTACAAAAAGGTAACGCACCGTTAAAAAATCCCATTAGTTTCCTAACTTTTTTTCTAGCCGTGCAAAAGTGCTGTAATGACTACATATGTAATTGTTGTGCTCTCGCAATTACAAAAAGGTAACGCACCGTTAGAAAATCTTATTAGTTTCCTAACTTTTTTTCTAGCAGTACAAAAGTGCTGGAATGACTACATGTGTACTCGTTGTGCTCTCGCAATTACAAAAAGGTAACGCACCGTTAGAAAATCTTATTAGTTTCCTAACTTTTTTTCTAGCGGTGCAAAAGTGCTGGAATGACTAGATATGTAGATGTTGTGCTCTCGCAATTACAAAAAGGTAACGCACCGTTAGAAAATCCCATTAGTTTCCTAACTTTTTTTCTAGCAGTGCAAAAGTGCTGGAATGACTACATATGTAATTGTTGTGCTCTCGCAATTACAAAAAGCTAACGCACGTTAGAAAATCTTATTAGTTTCCTAACTTTTTTTCTAGCGGTGCAAAAGTGCTGGAATGACTACATATGTAATTGTTGTGCTCTCAGAATTCTAAAAAGTCAACGCACCGTTAGAAAATCTTATTAGTTTCCTAACTTTTTTTCTAGCAGTGCAAAAGTGCTGGAATGACTACATATGTAATTGTCGTGCTCTCGCAATTACAAAAAGGTAACGCACCGTTAGAAAATCTTATTACTTTCCTAACTTTTTTTCTAGCGGGGCAAAAGTGCTGGAATGACTACATATGTACTCGTTGTGCTCTCGCAATTACAAAAAGGTAACTCACCGTTAGAAAATCTTATTAGTTTCCTAACTTTTTTTCTAGCGGTGCAAAAGTGCTGGAATGACTAGATATGTAGATGTTGTGCTCTCGCAATTACAAAAAGGTAACGCACCGTTAGAAAATCCCATTAGTTTCCTAACTTTTTTTCTAGCGGTGCAAAAGTGCTGGAATGACTACATATGTAATTGTCGTCCTCTCGCAATTACAAAAAGGTAACGCACCGTTAGAAAATCTTATTACTTTCCTAACTTTTTTTCTAGCGGGGCAAAAGTGCTGGAATGACTACATATGTACTCGTTGTGCTCTCGCAATTACAAAAAGGTAACGCACCGTTAGAAAATCTTATTACTTTCCTAACTTTTTTTCTAGCGGTGCAAAAGTGCTGGAATGACTACATATGTAATTGTTGTGCTCTCGCAATTACAAAAAGGTAACGCACCGTTAGAAAATCTTATTAGTTTCCTAACGTTTTTCCTAGCGGTGCAAAAGTGCTGGAATGACTACATATGTAATTGTTGTGCTCTCGCAATTACAAAAAGGTAACGCACCGTTAGAAAATCTTATTAGTTTCCTAACGTTTTTCCTAGCGGTGCAAAAGTGCTGGAATGACTACATATGTAATTGTCGTGCTCTCGCAATTACAAAAAGGTAACGCACCGTTAGAAAATCTTATTACTTTCCTAACTTTTTTTCTAGCGGGGCAAAAGTGCTGGAATGACTACATATGTAATTGTTGTGCTCTCGCAATTACAAAAAGCTAACGCACCGTTAGAAAATCTTATTAGTTTCCTAACTTTTTTTCTAGCGGTGCAAAAGTTCTGGAATGACTACATATGTAATTGTCGTGCTCTCGCAATTACAAAAAGGTAACGCACCGTTAGAAAATCTTATTACTTTCCTAACTTTTTTTCTAGCGGTGCAAAAGTGCTGGAATGACTAGATATGTAGATGTTGTGCTCTCGCAATTACAAAAAGGTAACGCACCGTTAGAAAATCCCATTAGTTTCCTAACTTTTTTTCTAGCGGTGCAAAAGTGCTGGAATGACTACATATGTAATTGTCGTCCTCTCGCAATTACAAAAAGGTAACGCACCGTTAGAAAATCTTATTAATTTCCTAACTTTTTTTCTAGCGGTGCAAAAGTGCTGGAATGACTACATATGTAATTGTTGTGCTCTCGCAATTACAAAAAGGTAACGCACCGTTAGAAAATCTTATTAGTTTCCTAACTTTTTTTCTAGCAGTGCAAAAGTGCTGGAATGACTACATGTGTACTCGTTGTGCTCTCGCAATTACAAAAAGGTAACGCACCGTTAGAAAATCCCATTAGTTTCCTAACTTTTTTTCTAGCGGTGCAAAAGTGCTGGAATGACTACATATGTAATTGTCGTCCTCTCGCAATTACAAAAAGGTAACGCACCGTTAGAAAATCTTATTACTTTCCTAACTTTTTTTCTAGCGGGGCAAAAGTGCTGGAATGACTACATATGTACTCGTTGTGCTCTCGCAATTACAAAAAGGTAACGCACCGTTAGAAAATCCCATTAGTTTCCTAACTTTTTTTCTAGCGGTGCAAAAGTGCTGGAATGACTACATATGTAATTGTCGTCCTCTCGCAATTACAAAAAGGTAACGCACCGTTAGAAAATCTTATTACTTTCCTAACTTTTTTTCTAGCGGGGCAAAAGTGCTGGAATGACTACATATGTACTCGTTGTGCTCTCGCAATTACAAAAAGGTAACGCACCGTTAGAAAATCTTATTACTTTCCTAACTTTTTTTCTAGCGGTGCAAAAGTGCTGGAATGACTACATATGTAATTGTTGTGCTCTCGCAATTACAAAAAGGTAACGCACCGTTAGAAAATCTTATTAGTTTCCTAACGTTTTTCCTAGCGGTGCAAAAGTGCTGGAATGACTACATATGTAATTGTTGTGCTCTCGCAATTACAAAAAGGTAACGCACCGTTAGAAAATCTTATTAGTTTCCTAACGTTTTTCCTAGCGGTGCAAAAGTGCTGAAATGACTACATATGTAATTGTCGTGCTCTCGCAGTTACAAAAAGGTAACGCACCGTTAGAAAATCTTATTACTTTCCTAACTTTTTTTCTAGCGGGGCAAAAGTGCTGGAATGACTACATATGTACTCGTTGTGCTCTCGCAATTACAAAAAGGTAACGCACCGTTAGAAAATCTTATTACTTTCCTAACTTTTTTTCTAGCGGTGCAAAAGTGCTGGAATGACTACATATGTACTCGTTGTGCTCTCGCAATTACAAAAAGGTAACGCACCGTTAGAAAATCTTATTAGTTTCCTAACTTTTTTTCTAGCAGTGCAAAAGTGCTGGAATGACTACATATGTAATTGTTGTGCTCTCGCAATTACAAAAAGCTAACGCACCGTTAGAAAATCTTATTAGTTTCCTAACTTTTTTTCTAGCGGTGCAAAAGTGCTGGAATGACTACATATGTAATTGTCGTGCTCTCGCAATTACAAAAAGGTAACGCACCGTTAGAAAATCTTATTACTTTCCTAACTTTTTTTCTAGCGGGGCAAAAGTGCTGGAATGACTACATATGTACTCGTTGTGCTCTCGCAATTACAAAAAGGTAACGCACCGTTAGAAAATCTTATTAGTTTCCTAACTTTTTTTCTAGCGGTGCAAAAGTGCTGGAATGACTAGATATGTAGATGTTGTGCTCTCGCAATTACAAAAAGGTAACGCACCGTTAGAAAATCCCATTAGTTTCCTAACTTTTTTTCTAGCGGTGCAAAAGTGCTGGAATGACTACATATGTAATTGTCGTCCTCTCGCAATTACAAAAAGGTAACGCACCGTTAGAAAATCCCATTAGTTTCCTAACTTTTTTTCTAGCGGTGCAAAAGTGCTGTAATGACTACATATGTAATTGTTGTGCTCTCGCAATTACAAAAAGGTAACGCACCGTTAGAAAATCTTATTAGTTTCCTAACTTTTTTTCTAGCAGTGCAAAAGTGCTGGAATGACTACATGTGTACTCGTTGTGCTCTCGCAATTACAAAAAGGTAACGCACCGTTAGAAAATCTTATTAGTTTCCTAACTTTTTTTCTAGCGGTGCAAAAGTGCTGGAATGACTAGTTATGTAGATGTTGTGCTCTCGCAATTACAAAAAGGTAACGCACCGTTAGAAAATCCCATTAGTTTCCTAACTTTTTTTCTAGCAGTGCAAAAGTGCTGGAATGACTACATATGTAATTGTTGTGCTCTCGCAATTACAAAAAGCTAACGCACCGTTAGAAAATCTTATTAGTTTCCTAACTTTTTTTCTAGCGGTGCAAAAGTGCTGGAATGACTACATATGTAATTGTTGTGCTCTCAGAATTCTAAAAAGTCAACGCACCGTTAGAAAATCTTATTAGTTTCCTAACTTTTTTTCTAGCAGTGCAAAAGTGCTGGAATGACTACATATGTAATTGTCGTGCTCTCGCAATTACAAAAAGGTAACGCACCGTTAGAAAATCTTATTACTTTCCTAACTTTTTTTCTAGCGGGGCAAAAGTGCTGGAATGACTACATATGTACTCGTTGTGCTCTCGCAATTACAAAAAGGTAACTCACCGTTAAAAAATCTTATTAGTTTCCTAACTTTTTTTCTAGCGGTGCAAAAGTGCTGGAATGACTAGATATGTAGATGTTGTGCTCTCGCAATTACAAAAAGGTAACGCACCGTTAGAAAATCCCATTAGTTTCCTAACTTTTTTTCTAGCGGTGCAAAAGTGCTGGAATGACTACATATGTAATTGTCGTCCTCTCGCAATTACAAAAAGGTAACGCACCGTTAGAAAATCTTATTACTTTCCTAACTTTTTTTCTAGCGGGGCAAAAGTGCTGGAATGACTACATATGTACTCGTTGTGCTCTCGCAATTACAAAAAGGTAACGCACCGTTAGAAAATCTTATTACTTTTCTAACTTTTTTTCTAGCGGTGCAAAAGTGCTGGAATGACTACATATGTACTCGTTGTGCTCTCGCAATTACAAAAAGGTAACGCACCGTTAGAAAATCTTATTAGTTTCCTAACTTTTTTTCTAGCAGTGCAAAAGTGCTGGAATGACTACATATGTAATTGTTGTGCTCTCGCAATTACAAAAAGGTAACGCACCGTTAGAAAATCTTATTAGTTTCCTAACTTTTTTTCTAGCAGGGCAAAAGTGCTGGAATGACTACATATATACTCGTTGTGCTCTCGCAATTACAAAAAGGTAACGCACCGTTAGAAAATCTTATTACTTTCCTAACTTTTTCTCTAGCGGTGCAAAAGTGCTGGAATGACTACATATGTAATTGTTGTGCTCTCGCAATTACAAAAAGCTAACGCACCGTTAGAAAATCTTATTAGTTTCCTAACTTTTTTTCTAGCGGTGCAAAAGTGCTGGAATGACTACATATGTAATTGTTGTGCTCTCAGAATTCTAAAAAGTCAACGCACCGTTAGAAAATCTTATTAGTTTCCTAACTTTTTTTCTAGCAGTGCAAAAGTGCTGGAATGACTACATATGTAATTGTCGTGCTCTCGCAATTACAAAAAGGTAACGCACCGTTAGAAAATCTTATTACTTTCCTAACTTTTTTTCTAGCGGGGCAAAAGTGCTGGAATGACTACATATGTACTCGTTGTGCTCTCGCAATTACAAAAAGGTAACTCACCGTTAGAAAATCCCATTAGTTTCCTAACTTTTTTTCTAGCGGTGCAAAAGTGCTGGAATGACTACATATGTAATTGTCGTCCTCTCGCAATTACAAAAAGGTAACGCACCGTTAGAAAATCTTATTACTTTCCTAACTTTTTTTCTAGCGGGGCAAAAGTGCTGGAATGACTACATATGTACTCGTTGTGCTCTCGCAATTACAAAAAGGTAACTCACCGTTAAAAAATCTTATTAGTTTCCTAACTTTTTTTCTAGCGGTGCAAAAGTGCTGGAATGACTAGATATGTAGATGTTGTGCTCTCGCAATTACAAAAAGGTAACGCACCGTTAGAAAATCCCATTACTTTCCTAACTTTTTTTCTAGCGGTGCAAAAGTGCTGGAATGACTACATATGTACTCGTTGTGCTCTCGCAATTACAAAAAGGTAACGCACCGTTAGAAAATCTTATTAGTTTCCTAACTTTTTTTCTAGCAGTGCAAAAGTGCTGGAATGACTACATATGTAATTGTTGTGCTCTCGCAATTACAAAAAGCTAACGCACCGTTAGAAAATCTTATTAGTTTCCTAACTTTTTTTCTAGCGGTGCAAAAGTGCTGGAATGACTACATATGTAATTGTCGTGCTCTCGCAATTACAAAAAGGTAACGCACCGTTAGAAAATCTTATTACTTTCCTAACTTTTTTTCTAGCGGGGCAAAAGTGCTGGAATGACTACATATGTACTCGTTGTGCTCTCGCAATTACAAAAAGGTAACGCACCGTTAGAAAATCTTATTAGTTTCCTAACTTTTTTTCTAGCGGTGCAAAAGTGCTGGAATGACTAGATATGTAGATGTTGTGCTCTCGCAATTACAAAAAGGTAACGCACCGTTAGAAAATCCCATTAGTTTCCTAACTTTTTTTCTAGCGGTGCAAAAGTGCTGGAATGACTACATATGTAATTGTCGTCCTCTCGCAATTACAAAAAGGTAACGCACCGTTAGAAAATCCCATTAGTTTCCTAACTTTTTTTCTAGCGGTGCAAAAGTGCTGTAATGACTACATATGTAATTGTTGTGCTCTCGCAATTACAAAAAGGTAACGCACCGTTAGAAAATCTTATTAGTTTCCTAACTTTTTTTCTAGCAGTGCAAAAGTGCTGGAATGACTACATGTGTACTCGTTGTGCTCTCGCAATTACAAAAAGGTAACGCACCGTTAGAAAATCTTATTAGTTTCCTAACTTTTTTTCTAGCGGTGCAAAAGTGCTGGAATGACTAGATATGTAGATGTTGTGCTCTCGCAATTACAAAAAGGTAACGCACCGTTAGAAAATCCCATTAGTTTCCTAACTTTTTTTCTAGCAGTGCAAAAGTGCTGGAATGACTACATATGTAATTGTTGTGCTCTCGCAATTACAAAAAGCTAACGCACCGTTAGAAAATCTTATTAGTTTCCTAACTTTTTTTCTAGCGGTGCAAAAGTGCTGGAATGACTACATATGTAATTGTTGTGCTCTCAGAATTCTAAAAAGTCAACGCACCGTTAGAAAATCTTATTAGTTTCCTAACTTTTTTTCTAGCAGTGCAAAAGTGCTGGAATGACTACATATGTAATTGTCGTGCTCTCGCAATTACAAAAAGGTAACGCACCGTTAGAAAATCTTATTACTTTCCTAACTTTTTTTCTAGCGGGGCAAAAGTGCTGGAATGACTACATATGTACTCGTTGTGCTCTCGCAATTACAAAAAGGTAACTCACCGTTAAAAAATCTTATTAGTTTCCTAACTTTTTTTCTAGCGGTGCAAAAGTGCTGGAATGACTAGATATGTAGATGTTGTGCTCTCGCAATTACAAAAAGGTAACGCACCGTTAGAAAATCCCATTAGTTTCCTAACTTTTTTTCTAGCGGTGCAAAAGTGCTGGAATGACTACATATGTAATTGTCGTCCTCTCGCAATTACAAAAAGGTAACGCACCGTTAGAAAATCTTATTACTTTCCTAACTTTTTTTCTAGCGGGGCAAAAGTGCTGGAATGACTACATATGTACTCGTTGTGCTCTCGCAATTACAAAAAGGTAACGCACCGTTAGAAAATCTTATTACTTTTCTAACTTTTTTTCTAGCGGTGCAAAAGTGCTGGAATGACTACATATGTACTCGTTGTGCTCTCGCAATTACAAAAAGGTAACGCACCGTTAGAAAATCTTATTAGTTTCCTAACTTTTTTTCTAGCAGTGCAAAAGTGCTGGAATGACTACATATGTAATTGTTGTGCTCTCGCAATTACAAAAAGGTAACGCACCGTTAGAAAATCTTATTAGTTTCCTAACTTTTTTTCTAGCAGGGCAAAAGTGCTGGAATGACTACATATATACTCGTTGTGCTCTCGCACTTACAAAAAGGTAACGCACCGTTAGAAAATCTTATTACTTTCCTAACTTTTTCTCTAGCGGTGCAAAAGTGCTGGAATGACTACATATGTAATTGTTGTGCTCTCGCAATTACAAAAAGCTAACGCACCGTTAGAAAATCTTATTAGTTTCCTAACTTTTTTTCTAGCGGTGCAAAAGTGCTGGAATGACTACATATGTAATTGTTGTGCTCTCAGAATTCTAAAAAGTCAACGCACCGTTAGAAAATCTTATTAGTTTCCTAACTTTTTTTCTAGCAGTGCAAAAGTGCTGGAATGACTACATATGTAATTGTCGTGCTCTCGCAATTACAAAAAGGTAACGCACCGTTAGAAAATCTTATTACTTTCCTAACTTTTTTTCTAGCGGGGCAAAAGTGCTGGAATGACTACATATGTACTCGTTGTGCTCTCGCAATTACAAAAAGGTAACTCACCGTTAGAAAATCCCATTAGTTTCCTAACTTTTTTTCTAGCGGTGCAAAAGTGCTGGAATGACTACATATGTAATTGTCGTCCTCTCGCAATTACAAAAAGGTAACGCACCGTTAGAAAATCTTATTACTTTCCTAACTTTTTTTCTAGCGGGGCAAAAGTGCTGGAATGACTACATATGTACTCGTTGTGCTCTCGCAATTACAAAAAGGTAACGCACCGTTAGAAAATCCCATTAGTTTCCTAACTTTTTTTATAGCGGTGCAAAAGTGCTGGAATGACTACATATGTAATTGTCGTCCTCTCGCAATTACAAAAAGGTAACGCACCGTTAGAAAATCTTATTACTTTCCTAACTTTTTTTCTAGCGGTGCAAAAGTGCTGGAATGACTACATATGTACTCGTTGTGCTCTCGCAATTACAAAAAGGTAACGCACCGTTAGAAAATCTTATTAGTTTCCTAACTTTTTTTCTAGCAGTGCAAAAGTGCTGGAATGACTACATATGTAATTGTTGTGCTCTCGCAATTACAAAAAGGTAACGCACCGTTAGAAAATCTTATTAGTTTCCTAACTTTTTTTCTAGCGGGGCAAAAGTGCTGGAATGACTACATATGTACTCGTTGTGCTCTCGCAATTACAAAAAGGTAACGCACCGTTAGAAAATCTTATTACTTTCCTAACTTTTTCTCTAGCGGTGCAAAAGTGCTGGAATGACTACATATGTAATTGTTGTGCTCTCGCAATTACAAAAAGCTAACGCACCGTTAGAAAATCTTATTAGTTTCCTAACTTTTTTTCTAGCGGTGCAAAAGTGCTGGAATGACTACATATGTAATTGTTGTGCTCTCAGAATTCTAAAAAGTCAACGCACCGTTAGAAAATCTTATTAGTTTCCTAACTTTTTTTCTAGCAGTGCAAAAGTGCTGGAATGACTACATATGTAATTGTCGTGCTCTCGCAATTACAAAAAGGTAACGCACCGTTAGAAAATCTTATTACTTTCCTAACTTTTTTTCTAGCGGGGCAAAAGTGCTGGAATGACTACATATGTACTCGTTGTGCTCTCGCAATTACAAAAAGGTAACGCACCGTTAGAAAATCTTATTACTTTCCTAACTTTTTCTCTAGCGGTGCAAAAGTGCTGGAATGACTACATATGTAATTGTTGTGCTCTCGCAATTACAAAAAGCTAACGCACCGTTAGAAAATCTTATTAGTTTCCTAACTTTTTTTCTAGCGGTGCAAAAGTGCTGGAATGACTACATATGTAATTGTTGTGCTCTCAGAATTCTAAAAAGTCAACGCACCGTTAGAAAATCTTATTAGTTTCCTAACTTTTTTTCTAGCGGTGCAAAAGTGCTGGAATGACTAGATATGTAGATGTTGTGCTCTCGCAATTACAAAAAGGTAACGCACCGTTAGAAAATCCCATTAGTTTCCTAACTTTTTTTCTAGCGGTGCAAAAGTGCTGGAATGACTACATATGTAATTGTCGTCCTCTCGCAATTACAAAAAGGTAACGCACCGTTAGAAAATCTTATTACTTTCCTAACTTTTTTTCTAGCGGTGCAAAAGTGCTGGAATGACTACATATGTACTCGTTGTGCTCTCGCAATTACAAAAAGGTAACGCACCGTTAGAAAATCTTATTAGTTTCCTAACTTTTTTTCTAGCAGTGCAAAAGTGCTGGAATGACTACATATGTAATTGTCGTGCTCTCGCAATTACAAAAAGGTAACGCACCGTTAGAAAATCTTATTACTTTCCTAACTTTTTTTCTAGCGGGGCAAAAGTGCTGGAATGACTACATATGTACTCGTTGTGCTCTCGCAATTACAAAAAGGTAACTCACCGTTAGAAAATCTTATTAGTTTCCTAACTTTTTTTCTAGCGGTGCAAAAGTGCTGGAATGACTACATATGTACTCGTTGTGCTCTCGCAATTACAAAAAGGTAACTCACCGTTAGAAAATCTTATTAGTTTCCTAACTTTTTTTCTAGCGGTGCAAAAGTGCTGGAATGACTACATATGTACTCGTTGTGCTCTCGCAATTACAAAAAGGTAACGCACCGTTAGAAAATCCCATTAGTTTCCTAACTTTTTTTCTAGCGGTGCAAAAGTGCTGGAATGACTACATATGTAATTGTCGTCCTCTCGCAATTACAAAAAGGTAACGCACCGTTAGAAAATCTTATTACTTTCCTAACTTTTTTTCTAGCGGTGCAAAAGTGCTGGAATGACTACATATGTAATTGTTGTGCTCTCAGAATTCTAAAAAGTCAACGCACCGTTAGAAAATCTTATTAGTTTCCTAACTTTTTTTCTAGCAGTGCAAAAGTGCTGGAATGACTACATATGTAATTGTCGTGCTCTCGCAATTACAAAAAGGTAACGCACCGTTAGAAAATCTTATTACTTTCCTAACTTTTTTTCTAGCGGGGCAAAAGTGCTGGAATGACTACATATGTACTCGTTGTGCTCTCGCAATTACAAAAAGGTAACTCACCGTTAGAAAATCTTATTAGTTTCCTAACTTTTTTTCTAGCGGTGCAAAAGTGCTGGAATGACTACATATGTACTCGTTGTGCTCTCGCAATTACAAAAAGGTAACTCACCGTTAGAAAATCTTATTAGTTTCCTAACTTTTTTTCTAGCGGTGCAAAAGTGCTGGAATGACTACATATGTACTCGTTGTGCTCTCGCAATTACAAAAAGGTAACGCACCGTTAGAAAATCCCATTAGTTTCCTAACTTTTTTTATAGCGGTGCAAAAGTGCTGGAATGACTACATATGTAATTGTCGTCCTCTCGCAATTACAAAAAGGTAACGCACCGTTAGAAAATCTTATTACTTTCCTAACTTTTTTTCTAGCGGTGCAAAAGTGCTGGAATGACTACATATGTACTCGTTGTGCTCTCGCAATTACAAAAAGGTAACGCACCGTTAGAAAATCTTATTAGTTTCCTAACTTTTTTTCTAGCAGTGCAAAAGTGCTGGAATGACTACATATGTAATTGTTGTGCTCTCGCAATTACAAAAAGGTAACGCACCGTTAGAAAATCTTATTAGTTTCCTAACTTTTTTTCTAGCGGGGCAAAAGTGCTGGAATGACTACATATGTACTCGTTGTGCTCTCGCAATTACAAAAAGGTAACGCACCGTTAGAAAATCTTATTACTTTCCTAACTTTTTCTCTAGCGGTGCAAAAGTGCTGGAATGACTACATATGTAATTGTTGTGCTCTCGCAATTACAAAAAGCTAACGCACCGTTAGAAAATCTTATTAGTTTCCTAACTTTTTTTCTAGCGGTGCAAAAGTGCTGGAATGACTACATATGTAATTGTTGTGCTCTCAGAATTCTAAAAAGTCAACGCACCGTTAGAAAATCTTATTAGTTTCCTAACTTTTTTTCTAGCAGTGCAAAAGTGCTGGAATGACTACATATGTAATTGTCGTGCTCTCGCAATTACAAAAAGGTAACGCACCGTTAGAAAATCTTATTACTTTCCTAACTTTTTTTCTAGCGGGGCAAAAGTGCTGGAATGACTACATATGTACTCGTTGTGCTCTCGCAATTACAAAAAGGTAACGCACCGTTAGAAAATCTTATTACTTTCCTAACTTTTTCTCTAGCGGTGCAAAAGTGCTGGAATGACTACATATGTAATTGTTGTGCTCTCGCAATTACAAAAAGCTAACGCACCGTTAGAAAATCTTATTAGTTTCCTAACTTTTTTTCTAGCGGTGCAAAAGTGCTGGAATGACTACATATGTAATTGTTGTGCTCTCAGAATTCTAAAAAGTCAACGCACCGTTAGAAAATCTTATTAGTTTCCTAACTTTTTTTCTAGCAGTGCAAAAGTGCTGGAATGACTACATATGTAATTGTCGTGCTCTCGCAATTACAAAAAGGTAACGCACCGTTAGAAAATCTTATTACTTTCCTAACTTTTTTTCTAGCGGGGCAAAAGTGCTGGACTGACTACATATGTACTCGTTGTGCTCTCGCAATTACAAAAAGGTAACTCACCGTTAGAAAATCTTATTAGTTTCCTAACTTTTTTTCTAGCGGTGCAAAAGTGCTGGAATGACTAGATATGTAGATGTTGTGCTCTCGCAATTACAAAAAGGTAACGCACCGTTAGAAAATCCCATTAGTTTCCTAACTTTTTTTCTAGCGGTGCAAAAGTGCTGGAATGACTACATATGTAATTGTCGTCCTCTCGCAATTACAAAAAGGTAACGCACCGTTAGAAAATCTTATTACTTTCCTAACTTTTTTTCTAGCGGTGCAAAAGTGCTGGAATGACTACATATGTACTCGTTGTGCTCTCGCAATTACAAAAAGGTAACGCACCGTTAGAAAATCTTATTAGTTTCCTAACTTTTTTTCTAGCAGTGCAAAAGTGCTGGAATGACTACATATGTAATTGTCGTGCTCTCGCAATTACAAAAAGGTAACGCACCGTTAGAAAATCTTATTACTTTCCTAACTTTTTTTCTAGCGGGGCAAAAGTGCTGGAATGACTACATATGTACTCGTTGTGCTCTCGCAATTACAAAAAGGTAACTCACCGTTAGAAAATCTTATTAGTTTCCTAACTTTTTTTCTAGCGGTGCAAAAGTGCTGGAATGACTACATATGTACTCGTTGTGCTCTCGCAATTACAAAAAGGTAACTCACCGTTAGAAAATCTTATTAGTTTCCTAACTTTTTTTCTAGCGGTGCAAAAGTGCTGGAATGACTACATATGTACTCGTTGTGCTCTCGCAATTACAAAAAGGTAACGCACCGTTAGAAAATCCCATTAGTTTCCTAACTTTTTTTCTAGCGGTGCAAAAGTGCTGGAATGACTACATATGTAATTGTCGTCCTCTCGCAATTACAAAAAGGTAACGCACCGTTAGAAAATCTTATTACTTTCCTAACTTTTTTTCTAGCGGTGCAAAAGTGCTGGAATGACTACATATGTAATTGTTGTGCTCTCAGAATTCTAAAAAGTCAACGCACCGTTAGAAAATCTTATTAGTTTCCTAACTTTTTTTCTAGCAGTGCAAAAGTGCTGGAATGACTACATATGTAATTGTCGTGCTCTCGCAATTACAAAAAGGTAACGCACCGTTAGAAAATCTTATTACTTTCCTAACTTTTTTTCTAGCGGGGCAAAAGTGCTGGAATGACTACATATGTACTCGTTGTGCTCTCGCAATTACAAAAAGGTAACTCACCGTTAGAAAATCTTATTAGTTTCCTAACTTTTTTTCTAGCGGTGCAAAAGTGCTGGAATGACTACATATGTACTCGTTGTGCTCTCGCAATTACAAAAAGGTAACTCACCGTTAGAAAATCTTATTAGTTTCCTAACTTTTTTTCTAGCGGTGCAAAAGTGCTGGAATGACTACATATGTACTCGTTGTGCTCTCGCAATTACAAAAAGGTAACGCACCGTTAGAAAATCCCATTAGTTTCCTAACTTTTTTTATAGCGGTGCAAAAGTGCTGGAATGACTACATATGTAATTGTCGTCCTCTCGCAATTACAAAAAGGTAACGCACCGTTAGAAAATCTTATTACTTTCCTAACTTTTTTTCTAGCGGTGCAAAAGTGCTGGAATGACTACATATGTACTCGTTGTGCTCTCGCAATTACAAAAAGGTAACGCACCGTTAGAAAATCTTATTAGTTTCCTAACTTTTTTTCTAGCAGTGCAAAAGTGCTGGAATGACTACATATGTAATTGTTGTGCTCTCGCAATTACAAAAAGGTAACGCACCGTTAGAAAATCTTATTAGTTTCCTAACTTTTTTTCTAGCGGGGCAAAAGTGCTGGAATGACTACATATGTACTCGTTGTGCTCTCGCAATTACAAAAAGGTAACGCACCGTTAGAAAATCTTATTACTTTCCTAACTTTTTCTCTAGCGGTGCAAAAGTGCTGGAATGACTACATATGTAATTGTTGTGCTCTCGCAATTACAAAAAGCTAACGCACCGTTAGAAAATCTTATTAGTTTCCTAACTTTTTTTCTAGCGGTGCAAAAGTGCTGGAATGACTACATATGTAATTGTTGTGCTCTCAGAATTCTAAAAAGTCAACGCACCGTTAGAAAATCTTATTAGTTTCCTAACTTTTTTTCTAGCAGTGCAAAAGTGCTGGAATGACTACATATGTAATTGTCGTGCTCTCGCAATTACAAAAAGGTAACGCACCGTTAGAAAATCTTATTACTTTCCTAACTTTTTTTCTAGCGGGGCAAAAGTGCTGGAATGACTACATATGTACTCGTTGTGCTCTCGCAATTACAAAAAGGTAACGCACCGTTAGAAAATCTTATTACTTTCCTAACTTTTTTTCTAGCGGTGCAAAAGTGCTGGAATGACTACATATGTAATTGTTGTCCTCTCGCAATTACAAAAAGGTAACGCACCGTTAGAAAATCTTATTAGTTTCCTAACGTTTTTCCTAGCGGTGCAAAAGTGCTGGAATGACTACATATGTAATTGTCGTGCTCTCGCAATTACAAAAAGGTAACGCACCGTTAGAAAATCTTATTAGTTTCCTAACGTTTTTCCTAGCGGTGCAAAAGTGCTGGAATGACTACATATGTAATTGTCGTGCTCTCGCAATTACAAAAAGGTAACGCACCGTTAGAAAATCTTATTACTTTCCTAACTTTTTTTCTAGCGGGGCAAAAGTGCTGGAATGACTACATATGTACTCGTTGTGCTCTCGCAATTACAAAAAGGTAACGCACCGTTAGAAAATCTTATTACTTTCCTAACTTTTTTTCTAGCGGTGCAAAAGTGCTGGAATGACTACATATGTACTCGTTGTGCTCTCGCAATTACAAAAAGGTAACGCACCGTTAGAAAATCTTATTAGTTTCCTAACTTTTTTTCTAGCAGTGCAAAAGTGCTGGAATGACTACATATGTAATTGTTGTGCTCTCGCAATTACAAAAAGCTAACGCACCGTTAGAAAATCTTATTAGTTTCCTAACTTTTTTTCTAGCAGTGCAAAAGTGCTGGAATGACTACATATGTAATTGTCGTGCTCTCGCAATTACAAAAAGCTAACGCACCGTTAGAAAATCTTATTAGTTTCCTAACTTTTTTTCTAGCGGTGCAAAAGTGCTGGAATGACTACATATGTAATTGTCGTGCTCTCGCAATTACAAAAAGGTAACGCACCGTTAGAAAATCTTATTACTTTCCTAACTTTTTTTCTAGCGGGGCAAAAGTGCTGGAATGACTACATATGTACTCGTTGTGCTCTCGCAATTACAAAAAGGTAACGCACCGTTAGAAAATCTTATTAGTTTCCTAACTTTTTTTCTAGCGGTGCAAAAGTGCTGGAATGACTAGATATGTAGATGTTGTGCTCTCGCAATTACAAAAAGGTAACGCACCGTTAGAAAATCCCATTAGTTTCCTAACTTTTTTTCTAGCGGTGCAAAAGTGCTGGAATGACTACATATGTAATTGTCGTCCTCTCGCAATTACAAAAAGGTAACGCACCGTTAGAAAATCTTATTAGTTTCCTAACTTTTTTTCTAGCAGTGCAAAAGTGCTTGAATGACTACATATGTAATTGTTGTGCTCTCGCAATTACAAAAAGGTAACGCACCGTTAGAAAATCTTATTACTTTCCTAACTTTTTTTCTAGCGGGGCAAAAGTGCTGGAATGACTACATATGTACTCGTTGTGCTCTCGCAATTACAAAAAGGTAACGCACCGTTAGAAAATCTTATTAGTTTCCTAACTTTTTTTCTAGCGGTGCAAAAGTGCTGGAATGACTACATATGTACTCGTTGTGCTCTCGCAATTACAAAAAGGTAACGCACCGTTAGAAAATCCCATTAGTTTCCTAACTTTTTTTCTAGCGGTGCAAAAGTGCTGGAATGACTACATATGTAATTGTCGTCCTCTCGCAATTACAAAAAGGTAACGCACCGTTAGAAAATCCCATTAGTTTCCTAACTTTTTTTCTAGCGGTGCAAAAGTGCTGGAATGACTACATATGTAATTGTTGTGCTCTCGCAATTACAAAAAGGTAACGCACCGTTAGAAAATCTTATTAATTTCCTAACGTTTTTCCTAGCGGTGCAAAAGTGCCGGAATGACTACATATGTAATTGTTGTGCTCTCGCAATTACAAAAAGCTAACGCACCGTTAGAAAATCTTATTAGTTTCCTAACTTTTTTCCTAGCGGTGCAAAAGTGCTGGAATGACTACATATGTAATTGTCGTGCTCTCGCAATTACAAAAAGGTAACGCACCGTTAGAAAATCTTATTAGTTTCCTAACTTTTTTTCTAGCGGTGCAAAAGTGCTGGAATGACTACATATGTACTCGTTGTGCTCTCGCAATTACAAAAAGGTAACGCACCGTTAGAAAATCTTATTAATTTCCTAACTTTTTTTCTAGCGGTGCAAAAGTGCCGGAATGACTACATATGTAATTGTCGTGCTCTCGCAATTACAAAAAGGTAACGCACCGTTAAAAAATCCCATTAGTTTCCTAACTTTTTTTCTAGCGGTGCAAAAGTGCTGTAATGACTACATATGTAATTGTTGTGCTCTCGCAATTACAAAAAGGTAACGCACCGTTAGAAAATCTTATTAGTTTCCTAACTTTTTTTCTAGCAGTGCAAAAGTGCTGGAATGACTACATGTGTACTCGTTGTGCTCTCGCAATTACAAAAAGGTAACGCACCGTTAGAAAATCTTATTAGTTTCCTAACTTTTTTTCTAGCGGTGCAAAAGTGCTGGAATGACTAGATATGTAGATGTTGTGCTCTCGCAATTACAAAAAGGTAACGCACCGTTAGAAAATCCCATTAGTTTCCTAACTTTTTTTCTAGCAGTGCAAAAGTGCTGGAATGACTACATATGTAATTGTTGTGCTCTCGCAATTACAAAAAGCTAACGCACCGTTAGAAAATCTTATTAGTTTCCTAACTTTTTTTCTAGCGGTGCAAAAGTGCTGGAATGACTACATATGTAATTGTTGTGCTCTCAGAATTCTAAAAAGTCAACGCACCGTTAGAAAATCTTATTAGTTTCCTAACTTTTTTTCTAGCAGTGCAAAAGTGCTGGAATGACTACATATGTAATTGTCGTGCTCTCAGAATTCTAAAAAGTCAACGCACCGTTAGAAAATCTTATTAGTTTCCTAACTTTTTTTCTAGCAGTGCAAAAGTGCTGGAATGACTACATATGTACTCGTTGTGCTCTCGCAATTACAAAAAGGTAACTCACCGTTAGAAAATCTTATTAGTTTCCTAACTTTTTTTCTAGCGGGGCAAAAGTGCTGGAATGACTACATATGTACTCGTTGTGCTCTCGCAATTACAAAAAGGTAACTCACCGTTAGAAAATCCCATTAGTTTCCTAACTTTTTTTCTAGCGGTGCAAAAGTGCTGGAATGACTAGATATGTAGATGTTGTGCTCTCGCAATTACAAAAAGGTAACGCACCGTTAGAAAATCCCATTAGTTTCCTAACTTTTTTTCTAGCGGTGCAAAAGTGCTGGAATGACTACATATGTAATTGTCGTCCTCTCGCAATTACAAAAAGGTAACGCACCGTTAGAAAATCTTATTACTTTCCTAACTTTTTTTCTAGCGGGGCAAAAGTGCTGGAATGACTACATATGTACTCGTTGTGCTCTCGCAATTACAAAAAGGTAACGCACCGTTAGAAAATCTTATTACTTTCCTAACTTTTTTTCTAGCGGTGCAAAAGTGCTGGAATGACTACATATGTAATTGTTGTGCTCTCGCAATTACAAAAAGGTAACGCACCGTTAGAAAATCTTATTAGTTTCCTAACGTTTTTCCTAGCGGTGCAAAAGTGCTGGAATGACTACATATGTAATTGTTGTGCTCTCGCAATTACAAAAAGGTAACGCACCGTTAGAAAATCTTATTAGTTTCCTAACGTTTTTCCTAGCGGTGCAAAAGTGCTGGAATGACTACATATGTAATTGTCGTGCTCTCGCAATTACAAAAAGTTAACGCACCGTTAGAAAATCTTATTACTTTCCTAACTTTTTTTCTAGCGGGGCAAAAGTGCTGGAATGACTACATATGTACTCGTTGTGCTCTCGCAATTACACAAAGGTAACGCACCGTTAGAAAATCTTATTACTTTCCTAACTTTTTTTCTAGCGGTGCAAAAGTGCTGGAATGACTACATATGTACTCGTTGTGCTCTCGCAATTACAAAAAGGTAACGCACCGTTAGAAAATCTTATTACTTTCCTAACTTTTTTTCTAGCGGTGCAAAAGTGCTGGAATGACTACATATGTAATTGTTGTGCTCTCGCAATTACAAAAAGGTAACGCACCGTTAGAAAATCTTATTAGTTTCCTAACGTTTTTCCTAGCGGTGCAAAAGTGCTGGAATGACTACATATGTAATTGTTGTGCTCTCGCAATTACAAAAAGGTAACGCACCGTTAGAAAATCTTATTAGTTTCCTAACGTTTTTCCTAGCGGTGCAAAAGTGCTGGAATGACTACATATGTAATTGTCGTGCTCTCGCAATTACAAAAAGGTAACGCACCGTTAGAAAATCTTATTACTTTCCTAACTTTTTTTCTAGCGGGGCAAAAGTGCTGGAATGACTACATATGTACTCGTTGTGCTCTCGCAATTACAAAAAGGTAACGCACCGTTAGAAAATCTTATTAGTTTCCTAACTTTTTTTCTAGCAGTGCAAAAGTGCTGGAATGACTACATATGTAATTGTTGTGCTCTCGCAATTACAAAAAGGTAACGCACCGTTAGAAAATCTTATTAGTTTCCTAACTTTTTTTCTAGCGGTGCAAAAGTGCTGGAATGACTACATATGTACTCGTTGTGCTCTCGCAATTACAAAAAGGTAACGCACCGTTAGAAAATCTTATTAGTTTCCTAACGTTTTTCCTAGCGGTGCAAAAGTGCTGGAATGACTACATATGTAATTGTTGTGCTCTCGCAATTACAAAAAGGTAACGCACCGTTAGAAAATCTTATTAGTTTCCTAACTTTTTTTCTAGCGGTGCAAAAGTGCTGGAATGACTACATATGTACTCGTTGTGCTCTCGCAATTACAAAAAGGTAACGCACCGTTAAAAAATCCCATTAGTTTCCTAACTTTTTTTCTAGCGGTGCAAAAGTGCTGTAATGACTACATATGTAATTGTTGTGCTCTCGCAATTACAAAAAGGTAACGCACCGTTAGAAAATCTTATTAGTTTCCTAACTTTTTTTCTAGCAGTGCAAAAGTGCTCGAATGACTACATGTGTACTCGTTGTGCTCTCGCAATTACAAAAAGGTAACGCACCGTTAGAAAATCTTATTAGTTTCCTAACTTTTTTTCTAGCGGTGCAAAAGTGCTGGAATGACTAGATATGTAGATGTTGTGCTCTCGCAATTACAAAAAGGTAACGCACCGTTAGAAAATCCCATTAGTTTCCTAACTTTTTTTCTAGCAGTGCAAAAGTGCTGGAATGACTACATATGTAATTGTTGTGCTCTCGCAATTACAAAAAGCTAACGCACCGTTAGAAAATCTTATTAGTTTCCTAACTTTTTTTCTAGCGGTGCAAAAGTGCTGGAATGACTACATATGTAATTGTTGTGCTCTCAGAATTCTAAAAAGTCAACGCACCGTTAGAAAATCTTATTAGTTTCCTAACTTTTTTTCTAGCAGTGCAAAAGTGCTGGAATGACTACATATGTAATTGTCGTGCTCTCGCAATTACAAAAAGGTAACGCACCGTTAGAAAATCTTATTACTTTCCTAACTTTTTTTCTAGCGGGGCAAAAGTGCTGGAATGACTACATATGTACTCGTTGTGCTCTCGCAATTACAAAAAGGTAACGCACCGTTAGAAAATCTTATTAGTTTCCTAACTTTTTTTCTAGCGGTCCAAAAGTGCTGGAATGACTAGATATGTAGATGTTGTGCTCTCGCAATTACAAAAAGGTAACGCACCGTTAGAAAATCCCATTAGTTTCCTAACTTTTTTTCTAGCGGTGCAAAAGTGCTGGAATGACTACATATGTAATTGTCGTCCTCTCGCAATTACAAAAAGGTAACGCACCGTTAGAAAATCTTATTACTTTCCTAACTTTTTTTCTAGCGGGGCAAAAGTGCTGGAATGACTACATATGTACTCGTTGTGCTCTCGCAATTACAAAAAGGTAACTCACCGTTAGAAAATCTTATTAGTTTCCTAACTTTTTTTCTAGCGGTGCAAAAGTGCTGGAATGACTAGATATGTAGATGTTGTGCTCTCGCAATTACAAAAAGGTAACGCACCGTTAGAAAATCCCATTAGTTTCCTAACTTTTTTTCTAGCGGTGCAAAAGTGCTGGAATGACTACATATGTAATTGTCGTCCTCTCGCAATTACAAAAAGGTAACGCACCGTTAGAAAATCTTATTACTTTCCTAACTTTTTTTCTAGCGGGGCAAAAGTGCTGGAATGACTACATATGTACTCGTTGTGCTCTCGCAATTACAAAAAGGTAACGCACCGTTAGAAAATCTTATTACTTTCCTAACTTTTTTTCTAGCGGTGCAAAAGTGCTGGAATGACTACATATGTAATTGTTGTGCTCTCGCAATTACAAAAAGGTAACGCACCGTTAGAAAATCTTATTAGTTTCCTAACGTTTTTCCTAGCGGTGCAAAAGTGCTGGAATGACTACATATGTAATTGTTGTGCTCTCGCAATTACAAAAAGGTAACGCACCGTTAGAAAATCTTATTAGTTTCCTAACGTTTTTCCTAGCGGTGCAAAAGTGCTGGAATGACTACATATGTAATTGTCGTGCTCTCGCAATTACAAAAAGGTAACGCACCGTTAGAAAATCTTATTACTTTCCTAACTTTTTTTCTAGCGGGGCAAAAGTGCTGGAATGACTACATATGTACTTGTTGTGCTCTCGCAATTACAAAAAGGTATCTCACCGTTAGAAAATCTTATTAGTTTCCTAACTTTTTTTCTAGCGGTGCAAAAGTGCTGGAATGACTAGATATGTAGTGTTGTGCTCTCGCAATTACAAAAAGGTAACGCACCGTTAGAAAATCCCATTAGTTTCCTAACTTTTTTTCTAGCGGTGCAAAAGTGCTGGAATGACTACATATGTAATTGTCGTCCTCTCGCAATTACAAAAAGGTAACGCACCGTTAGAAAATCTTATTACTTTCCTAACTTTTTTTCTAGCGGGGCAAAAGTGCTGGAATGACTACATATGTACTCGTTGTGCTCTCGCAATTACAAAAAGGTAACGCACCGTTAGAAAATCCCATTAGTTTCCTAACTTTTTTTCTAGCGGTGCAAAAGTGCTGGAATGACTACATATGTAATTGTCGTCCTCTCGCAATTACAAAAAGGTAACGCACCGTTAGAAAATCTTATTACTTTCCTAACTTTTTTTCTAGCGGTGCAAAAGTGCTGGAATGACTACATATGTAATTGTTGTGCTCTCGCAATTACAAAAAGGTAACGCACCGTTAGAAAATCTTATTAGTTTCCTAACGTTTTTCCTAGCGGTGCAAAAGTGCTGGAATGACTACATATGTAATTGTCGTCCTCTCGCAATTACAAAAAGCTAACGCACCGTTAGAAAATCTTATTAGTTTCCTAACTTTTTTTCTAGCGGTGCAAAAGTGCTGGAATGACTACATATGTAATTGTTGTGCTCTCAGAATTCTAAAAAGTCAACGCACCGTTAGAAAATCTTATTAGTTTCCTAACTTTTTTTCTAGCGGTGCAAAAGTGCTGGAATGACTACATATGTAATTGTCGTCCTCTCGCAATTACAAAAAGGTAACGCACCGTTAGAAAATCTTATTACTTTCCTAACTTTTTTTCTAGCGGGGCAAAAGTGCTGGAATGACTACATATGTACTCGTTGTGCTCTCGCAATTACAAAAAGGTAACGCACCGTTAGAAAATCTTATTAGTTTCCTAACTTTTTTTCTAGCGGTGCAAAAGTGCTGGAATGACTAGATATGTAGATGTTGTGCTCTCGCAATTACAAAAAGGTAACGCACCGTTAGAAAATCCCATTAGTTTCCTAACTTTTTTTCTAGCGGTGCAAAAGTGCTGGAATGACTACATATGTAATTGTCGTCCTCTCGCAATTACAAAAAGGTAACGCACCGTTAGAAAATCTTATTACTTTCCTAACTTTTTTTCTAGCGGGGCAAAAGTGCTGGAATGACTACATATGTACTCGTTGTGCTCTCGCAATTACAAAAAGGTAACTCACCGTTAGAAAATCTTATTAGTTTCCTAACTTTTTTTCTAGCGGTGCAAAAGTGCTGGAATGACTAGATATGTAGATGTTGTGCTCTCGCAATTACAAAAAGGTAACGCACCGTTAGAAAATCCCATTAGTTTCCTAACTTTTTTTCTAGCGGTGCAAAAGTGCTGGAATGACTACATATGTAATTGTCGTCCTCTCGCAATTACAAAAAGGTAACGCACCGTTAGAAAATCTTATTACTTTCCTAACTTTTTTTCTAGCGGGGCAAAAGTGCTGGAATGACTACATATGTACTCGTTGTGCTCTCGCAATTACAAAAAGGTAACGCACCGTTAGAAAATCTTATTACTTTCCTAACTTTTTTTCTAGCGGTGCAAAAGTGCTGGAATGACTACATATGTAATTGTTGTGCTCTCGCAATTACAAAAAGGTAACGCACCGTTAGAAAATCTTATTAGTTTCCTAACGTTTTTCCTAGCGGTGCAAAAGTGCTGGAATGACTACATATGTAATTGTTGTGCTCTCGCAATTACAAAAAGGTAACGCACCGTTAGAAAATCTTATTAGTTTCCTAACGTTTTTCCTAGCGGTGCAAAAGTGCTGGAATGACTACATATGTAATTGTCGTGCTCTCGCAATTACAAAAAGGTAACGCACCGTTAGAAAATCTTATTACTTTCCTAACTTTTTTTCTAGCGGGGCAAAAGTGCTGGAATGACTACATATGTACTTGTTGTGCTCTCGCAATTACAAAAAGGTAACTCACCGTTAGAAAATCTTATTAGTTTCCTAACTTTTTTTCTAGCGGTGCAAAAGTGCTGGAATGACTAGATATGTAATTGTCGTCCTCTCGCAATTACAAAAAGGTAACGCACCGTTAGAAAATCTTATTACTTTCCTAACTTTTTTTCTAGCGGGGCAAAAGTGCTGGAATGACTACATATGTACTCGTTGTGCTCTCGCAATTACAAAAAGGTAACGCACCGTTAGAAAATCCCATTAGTTTCCTAACTTTTTTTCTAGCGGTGCAAAAGTGCTGGAATGACTACATATGTAATTGTCGTCCTCTCGCAATTACAAAAAGGTAACGCACCGTTAGAAAATCTTATTACTTTCCTAACTTTTTTTCTAGCGGTGCAAAAGTGCTGGAATGACTACATATGTAATTGTTGTGCTCTCGCAATTACAAAAAGGTAACGCACCGTTAGAAAATCTTATTAGTTTCCTAACGTTTTTCCTAGCGGTGCAAAAGTGCTGGAATGACTACATATGTAATTGTTGTGCTCTCGCAATTACAAAAAGGTAACGCACCGTTAGAAAATCTTATTAGTTTCCTAACGTTTTTCCTAGCGGTGCAAAAGTGCTGGAATGACTACATATGTAATTGTCGTGCTCTCGCAATTACAAAAAGGTAACGCACCGTTAGAAAATCTTATTACTTTCCTAACTTTTTTTCTAGCGGGGCAAAAGTGCTGGAATGACTACATATGTACTCGTTGTGCTCTCGCAATTACAAAAAGGTAACGCACCGTTAGAAAATCTTATTACTTTCCTAACTTTTTTTCTAGCGGTGCAAAAGTGCTGGAATGACTACATATGTAATTGTTGTGCTCTCGCAATTACAAAAAGGTAACGCACCGTTAGAAAATCTTATTACTTTCCTAACTTTTTTTCTAGCGGGGCAAAAGTGCTGGAATGACTACATATGTACTCGTTGTGCTCTCGCAATTACAAAAAGGTAACGCACCGTTAGAAAATCTTATTACTTTCCTAACTTTTTTTCTAGCGGTGCAAAAGTGCTGGAATGACTACATATGTACTCGTTGTGCTCTCGCAATTACAAAAAGGTAACGCACCGTTAGAAAATCTTATTAGTTTCCTAACTTTTTTTCTAGCAGTGCAAAAGTGCTGGAATGACTACATATGTAATTGTTGTGCTCTCGCAATTACAAAAAGCTAACGCACCGTTAGAAAATCTTATTAGTTTCCTAACTTTTTTTCTAGCGGTGCAAAAGTGCTGGAATGACTACATATGTACTCGTTGTGCTCTCGCAATTACAAAAAGGTAACGCACCGTTAGAAAATCTTATTAGTTTCCTAACGTTTTTCCTAGCGGTGCAAAAGTGCTGGAATGACTACATATGTAATTGTTGTGCTCTCGCAATTACAAAAAGGTAACGCACCGTTAGAAAATCTTATTAGTTTCCTAACTTTTTTTCTAGCGGTGCAAAAGTGCTGGAATGACTACATATGTACTCGTTGTGCTCTCGCAATTACAAAAAGGTAACGCACCGTTAAAAAATCCCATTAGTTTCCTAACTTTTTTTCTAGCGGTGCAAAAGTGCTGTAATGACTACATATGTAATTGTTGTGCTCTCGCAATTACAAAAAGGTAACGCACCGTTAGAAAATCTTATTAGTTTCCTAACTTTTTTTCTAGCAGTGCAAAAGTGCTCGAATGACTACATGTGTACTCGTTGTGCTCTCGCAATTACAAAAAGGTAACGCACCGTTAGAAAATCTTATTAGTTTCCTAACTTTTTTTCTAGCGGTGCAAAAGTGCTGGAATGACTAGATATGTAGATGTTGTGCTCTCGCAATTACAAAAAGGTAACGCACCGTTAGAAAATCCCATTAGTTTCCTAACTTTTTTTCTAGCAGTGCAAAAGTGCTGGAATGACTACATATGTAATTGTTGTGCTCTCGCAATTACAAAAAGCTAACGCACCGTTAGAAAATCTTATTAGTTTCCTAACTTTTTTTCTAGCGGTGCAAAAGTGCTGGAATGACTACATATGTAATTGTTGTGCTCTCAGAATTCTAAAAAGTCAACGCACCGTTAGAAAATCTTATTAGTTTCCTAACTTTTTTTCTAGCAGTGCAAAAGTGCTGGAATGACTACATATGTAATTGTCGTGCTCTCGCAATTACAAAAAGGTAACGCACCGTTAGAAAATCTTATTACTTTCCTAACTTTTTTTCTAGCGGGGCAAAAGTGCTGGAATGACTACATATGTACTCGTTGTGCTCTCGCAATTACAAAAAGGTAACGCACCGTTAGAAAATCTTATTAGTTTCCTAACTTTTTTTCTAGCGGTCCAAAAGTGCTGGAATGACTAGATATGTAGATGTTGTGCTCTCGCAATTACAAAAAGGTAACGCACCGTTAGAAAATCCCATTAGTTTCCTAACTTTTTTTCTAGCGGTGCAAAAGTGCTGGAATGACTACATATGTAATTGTCGTCCTCTCGCAATTACAAAAAGGTAACGCACCGTTAGAAAATCTTATTACTTTCCTAACTTTTTTTCTAGCGGGGCAAAAGTGCTGGAATGACTACATATGTACTCGTTGTGCTCTCGCAATTACAAAAAGGTAACTCACCGTTAGAAAATCTTATTAGTTTCCTAACTTTTTTTCTAGCGGTGCAAAAGTGCTGGAATGACTAGATATGTAGATGTTGTGCTCTCGCAATTACAAAAAGGTAACGCACCGTTAGAAAATCCCATTAGTTTCCTAACTTTTTTTCTAGCGGTGCAAAAGTGCTGGAATGACTACATATGTAATTGTCGTCCTCTCGCAATTACAAAAAGGTAACGCACCGTTAGAAAATCTTATTACTTTCCTAACTTTTTTTCTAGCGGGGCAAAAGTGCTGGAATGACTACATATGTACTCGTTGTGCTCTCGCAATTACAAAAAGGTAACGCACCGTTAGAAAATCTTATTACTTTCCTAACTTTTTTTCTAGCGGTGCAAAAGTGCTGGAATGACTACATATGTAATTGTTGTGCTCTCGCAATTACAAAAAGGTAACGCACCGTTAGAAAATCTTATTAGTTTCCTAACGTTTTTCCTAGCGGTGCAAAAGTGCTGGAATGACTACATATGTAATTGTTGTGCTCTCGCAATTACAAAAAGGTAACGCACCGTTAGAAAATCTTATTAGTTTCCTAACGTTTTTCCTAGCGGTGCAAAAGTGCTGGAATGACTACATATGTAATTGTCGTGCTCTCGCAATTACAAAAAGGTAACGCACCGTTAGAAAATCTTATTACTTTCCTAACTTTTTTTCTAGCGGGGCAAAAGTGCTGGAATGACTACATATGTACTTGTTGTGCTCTCGCAATTACAAAAAGGTATCTCACCGTTAGAAAATCTTATTAGTTTCCTAACTTTTTTTCTAGCGGTGCAAAAGTGCTGGAATGACTAGATATGTAGTGTTGTGCTCTCGCAATTACAAAAAGGTAACGCACCGTTAGAAAATCCCATTAGTTTCCTAACTTTTTTTCTAGCGGTGCAAAAGTGCTGGAATGACTACATATGTAATTGTCGTCCTCTCGCAATTACAAAAAGGTAACGCACCGTTAGAAAATCTTATTACTTTCCTAACTTTTTTTCTAGCGGGGCAAAAGTGCTGGAATGACTACATATGTACTCGTTGTGCTCTCGCAATTACAAAAAGGTAACGCACCGTTAGAAAATCCCATTAGTTTCCTAACTTTTTTTCTAGCGGTGCAAAAGTGCTGGAATGACTACATATGTAATTGTCGTCCTCTCGCAATTACAAAAAGGTAACGCACCGTTAGAAAATCTTATTACTTTCCTAACTTTTTTTCTAGCGGTGCAAAAGTGCTGGAATGACTACATATGTAATTGTTGTGCTCTCGCAATTACAAAAAGGTAACGCACCGTTAGAAAATCTTATTAGTTTCCTAACGTTTTTCCTAGCGGTGCAAAAGTGCTGGAATGACTACATATGTAATTGTCGTCCTCTCGCAATTACAAAAAGCTAACGCACCGTTAGAAAATCTTATTAGTTTCCTAACTTTTTTTCTAGCGGTGCAAAAGTGCTGGAATGACTACATATGTAATTGTTGTGCTCTCAGAATTCTAAAAAGTCAACGCACCGTTAGAAAATCTTATTAGTTTCCTAACTTTTTTTCTAGCGGTGCAAAAGTGCTGGAATGACTACATATGTAATTGTCGTCCTCTCGCAATTACAAAAAGGTAACGCACCGTTAGAAAATCTTATTACTTTCCTAACTTTTTTTCTAGCGGGGCAAAAGTGCTGGAATGACTACATATGTAATTGTCGTGCTCTCGCAATTACAAAAAGGTAACGCACCGTTAGAAAATCTTATTACTTTCCTAACTTTTTTTCTAGCGGGGCAAAAGTGCTGGAATGACTACATATGTACTCGTTGTGCTCTCGCAATTACAAAAAGGTAACGCACCGTTAGAAAATCTTATTACTTTCCTAACTTTTTTTCTAGCGGTGCAAAAGTGCTGGAATGACTACATATGTAATTGTTGTGCTCTCGCAATTACAAAAAGGTAACGCACCGTTAGAAAATCTTATTACTTTCCTAACTTTTTTTCTAGCGGGGCAAAAGTGCTGGAATGACTACATATGTACTCGTTGTGCTCTCGCAATTACAAAAAGGTAACGCACCGTTAGAAAATCTTATTACTTTCCTAACTTTTTTTCTAGCGGTGCAAAAGTGCTGGAATGACTACATATGTACTCGTTGTGCTCTCGCAATTACAAAAAGGTAACGCACCGTTAGAAAATCTTATTAGTTTCCTAACTTTTTTTCTAGCAGTGCAAAAGTGCTGGAATGACTACATATGTAATTGTCGTGCTCTCGCAATTACAAAAAGGTAACGCACCGTTAGAAAATCTTATTACTTTCCTAACTTTTTTTCTAGCGGGGCAAAAGTGCTGGAATGACTACATATGTACTCGTTGTGCTCTCGCAATTACAAAAAGGTAACGCACCGTTAGAAAATCTTATTACTTTCCTAACTTTTTTTCTAGCGGTGCAAAAGTGCTGGAATGACTACATATGTAATTGTTGTGCTCTCGCAATTACAAAAAGGTAACGCACCGTTAGAAAATCTTATTACTTTCCTAACTTTTTTTCTAGCGGGGCAAAAGTGCTGGAATGACTACATATGTACTCGTTGTGCTCTCGCAATTACAAAAAGGTAACGCACCGTTAGAAAATCTTATTACTTTCCTAACTTTTTTTCTAGCGGTGCAAAAGTGCTGGAATGACTACATATGTACTCGTTGTGCTCTCGCAATTACAAAAAGGTAACGCACCGTTAGAAAATCTTATTAGTTTCCTAACTTTTTTTCTAGCAGTGCAAAAGTGCTGGAATGACTACATATGTAATTGTTGTGCTCTCGCAATTACAAAAAGCTAACGCACCGTTAGAAAATCTTATTAGTTTCCTAACTTTTTTTCTAGCGGTGCAAAAGTGCTGGAATGACTACATATGTACTCGTTGTGCTCTCGCAATTACAAAAAGGTAACGCACCGTTAGAAAATCTTATTAGTTTCCTAACGTTTTTCCTAGCGGTGCAAAAGTGCTGGAATGACTACATATGTAATTGTTGTGCTCTCGCAATTACAAAAAGGTAACGCACCGTTAGAAAATCTTATTAGTTTCCTAACTTTTTTTCTAGCGGTGCAAAAGTGCTGGAATGACTACATATGTACTCGTTGTGCTCTCGCAATTACAAAAAGGTAACGCACCGTTAAAAAATCCCATTAGTTTCCTAACTTTTTTTCTAGCGGTGCAAAAGTGCTGTAATGACTACATATGTAATTGTTGTGCTCTCGCAATTACAAAAAGGTAACGCACCGTTAGAAAATCTTATTAGTTTCCTAACTTTTTTTCTAGCAGTGCAAAAGTGCTCGAATGACTACATGTGTACTCGTTGTGCTCTCGCAATTACAAAAAGGTAACGCACCGTTAGAAAATCTTATTAGTTTCCTAACTTTTTTTCTAGCGGTGCAAAAGTGCTGGAATGACTAGATATGTAGATGTTGTGCTCTCGCAATTACAAAAAGGTAACGCACCGTTAGAAAATCCCATTAGTTTCCTAACTTTTTTTCTAGCAGTGCAAAAGTGCTGGAATGACTACATATGTAATTGTTGTGCTCTCGCAATTACAAAAAGCTAACGCACCGTTAGAAAATCTTATTAGTTTCCTAACTTTTTTTCTAGCGGTGCAAAAGTGCTGGAATGACTACATATGTAATTGTTGTGCTCTCAGAATTCTAAAAAGTCAACGCACCGTTAGAAAATCTTATTAGTTTCCTAACTTTTTTTCTAGCAGTGCAAAAGTGCTGGAATGACTACATATGTAATTGTCGTGCTCTCGCAATTACAAAAAGGTAACGCACCGTTAGAAAATCTTATTACTTTCCTAACTTTTTTTCTAGCGGGGCAAAAGTGCTGGAATGACTACATATGTACTCGTTGTGCTCTCGCAATTACAAAAAGGTAACGCACCGTTAGAAAATCTTATTAGTTTCCTAACTTTTTTTCTAGCGGTCCAAAAGTGCTGGAATGACTAGATATGTAGATGTTGTGCTCTCGCAATTACAAAAAGGTAACGCACCGTTAGAAAATCCCATTAGTTTCCTAACTTTTTTTCTAGCGGTGCAAAAGTGCTGGAATGACTACATATGTAATTGTCGTCCTCTCGCAATTACAAAAAGGTAACGCACCGTTAGAAAATCTTATTACTTTCCTAACTTTTTTTCTAGCGGGGCAAAAGTGCTGGAATGACTACATATGTACTCGTTGTGCTCTCGCAATTACAAAAAGGTAACTCACCGTTAGAAAATCTTATTAGTTTCCTAACTTTTTTTCTAGCGGTGCAAAAGTGCTGGAATGACTAGATATGTAGATGTTGTGCTCTCGCAATTACAAAAAGGTAACGCACCGTTAGAAAATCCCATTAGTTTCCTAACTTTTTTTCTAGCGGTGCAAAAGTGCTGGAATGACTACATATGTAATTGTCGTCCTCTCGCAATTACAAAAAGGTAACGCACCGTTAGAAAATCTTATTACTTTCCTAACTTTTTTTCTAGCGGGGCAAAAGTGCTGGAATGACTACATATGTACTCGTTGTGCTCTCGCAATTACAAAAAGGTAACGCACCGTTAGAAAATCTTATTACTTTCCTAACTTTTTTTCTAGCGGTGCAAAAGTGCTGGAATGACTACATATGTAATTGTTGTGCTCTCGCAATTACAAAAAGGTAACGCACCGTTAGAAAATCTTATTAGTTTCCTAACGTTTTTCCTAGCGGTGCAAAAGTGCTGGAATGACTACATATGTAATTGTTGTGCTCTCGCAATTACAAAAAGGTAACGCACCGTTAGAAAATCTTATTAGTTTCCTAACGTTTTTCCTAGCGGTGCAAAAGTGCTGGAATGACTACATATGTAATTGTCGTGCTCTCGCAATTACAAAAAGGTAACGCACCGTTAGAAAATCTTATTACTTTCCTAACTTTTTTTCTAGCGGGGCAAAAGTGCTGGAATGACTACATATGTACTTGTTGTGCTCTCGCAATTACAAAAAGGTATCTCACCGTTAGAAAATCTTATTAGTTTCCTAACTTTTTTTCTAGCGGTGCAAAAGTGCTGGAATGACTAGATATGTAGTGTTGTGCTCTCGCAATTACAAAAAGGTAACGCACCGTTAGAAAATCCCATTAGTTTCCTAACTTTTTTTCTAGCGGTGCAAAAGTGCTGGAATGACTACATATGTAATTGTCGTCCTCTCGCAATTACAAAAAGGTAACGCACCGTTAGAAAATCTTATTACTTTCCTAACTTTTTTTCTAGCGGGGCAAAAGTGCTGGAATGACTACATATGTACTCGTTGTGCTCTCGCAATTACAAAAAGGTAACGCACCGTTAGAAAATCCCATTAGTTTCCTAACTTTTTTTCTAGCGGTGCAAAAGTGCTGGAATGACTACATATGTAATTGTCGTCCTCTCGCAATTACAAAAAGGTAACGCACCGTTAGAAAATCTTATTACTTTCCTAACTTTTTTTCTAGCGGTGCAAAAGTGCTGGAATGACTACATATGTAATTGTTGTGCTCTCGCAATTACAAAAAGGTAACGCACCGTTAGAAAATCTTATTAGTTTCCTAACGTTTTTCCTAGCGGTGCAAAAGTGCTGGAATGACTACATATGTAATTGTCGTCCTCTCGCAATTACAAAAAGCTAACGCACCGTTAGAAAATCTTATTAGTTTCCTAACTTTTTTTCTAGCGGTGCAAAAGTGCTGGAATGACTACATATGTAATTGTTGTGCTCTCAGAATTCTAAAAAGTCAACGCACCGTTAGAAAATCTTATTAGTTTCCTAACTTTTTTTCTAGCGGTGCAAAAGTGCTGGAATGACTACATATGTAATTGTCGTCCTCTCGCAATTACAAAAAGGTAACGCACCGTTAGAAAATCTTATTACTTTCCTAACTTTTTTTCTAGCGGGGCAAAAGTGCTGGAATGACTACATATGTACTCGTTGTGCTCTCGCAATTACAAAAAGGTAACGCACCGTTAGAAAATCTTATTAGTTTCCTAACTTTTTTTCTAGCGGTGCAAAAGTGCTGGAATGACTAGATATGTAGATGTTGTGCTCTCGCAATTACAAAAAGGTAACGCACCGTTAGAGAATCCCATTAGTTTCCTAACTTTTTTTCTAGCGGTGCAAAAGTGCTGGAATGACTACATATGTAATTGTCGTCCTCTCGCAATTACAAAAAGGTAACGCACCGTTAGAAAATCTTATTACTTTCCTAACTTTTTTTCTAGCGGGGCAAAAGTGCTGGAATGACTACATATGTACTCGTTGTGCTCTCGCAATTACAAAAAGGTAACTCACCGTTAGAAAATCTTATTAGTTTCCTAACTTTTTTTCTAGCGGTGCAAAAGTGCTGGAATGACTAGATATGTAGATGTTGTGCTCTCGCAATTACAAAAAGGTAACGCACCGTTAGAAAATCCCATTAGTTTCCTAACTTTTTTTCTAGCGGTGCAAAAGTGCTGGAATGACTACATATGTAATTGTCGTCCTCTCGCAATTACAAAAAGGTAACGCACCGTTAGAAAATCTTATTACTTTCCTAACTTTTTTTCTAGCGGGGCAAAAGTGCTGGAATGACTACATATGTACTCGTTGTGCTCTCGCAATTACAAAAAGGTAACGCACCGTTAGAAAATCTTATTACTTTCCTAACTTTTTTTCTAGCGGTGCAAAAGTGCTGGAATGACTACATATGTAATTGTTGTGCTCTCGCAATTACAAAAAGGTAACGCACCGTTAGAAAATCTTATTAGTTTCCTAACGTTTTTCCTAGCGGTGCAAAAGTGCTGGAATGACTACATATGTAATTGTTGTGCTCTCGCAATTACAAAAAGGTAACGCACCGTTAGAAAATCTTATTAGTTTCCTAACGTTTTTCCTAGCGGTGCAAAAGTGCTGGAATGACTACATATGTAATTGTCGTGCTCTCGCAATTACAAAAAGGTAACGCACCGTTAGAAAATCTTATTACTTTCCTAACTTTTTTTCTAGCGGGGCAAAAGTGCTGGAATGACTACATATGTACTTGTTGTGCTCTCGCAATTACAAAAAGGTAACTCACCGTTAGAAAATCTTATTAGTTTCCTAACTTTTTTTCTAGCGGTGCAAAAGTGCTGGAATGACTAGATATGTAATTGTCGTCCTCTCGCAATTACAAAAAGGTAACGCACCGTTAGAAAATCTTATTACTTTCCTAACTTTTTTTCTAGCGGGGCAAAAGTGCTGGAATGACTACATATGTACTCGTTGTGCTCTCGCAATTACAAAAAGGTAACGCACCGTTAGAAAATCCCATTAGTTTCCTAACTTTTTTTCTAGCGGTGCAAAAGTGCTGGAATGACTACATATGTAATTGTCGTCCTCTCGCAATTACAAAAAGGTAACGCACCGTTAGAAAATCTTATTACTTTCCTAACTTTTTTTCTAGCGGTGCAAAAGTGCTGGAATGACTACATATGTAATTGTTGTGCTCTCGCAATTACAAAAAGGTAACGCACCGTTAGAAAATCTTATTAGTTTCCTAACGTTTTTCCTAGCGGTGCAAAAGTGCTGGAATGACTACATATGTAATTGTTGTGCTCTCGCAATTACAAAAAGGTAACGCACCGTTAGAAAATCTTATTAGTTTCCTAACGTTTTTCCTAGCGGTGCAAAAGTGCTGGAATGACTACATATGTAATTGTCGTGCTCTCGCAATTACAAAAAGGTAACGCACCGTTAGAAAATCTTATTACTTTCCTAACTTTTTTTCTAGCGGGGCAAAAGTGCTGGAATGACTACATATGTACTCGTTGTGCTCTCGCAATTACAAAAAGGTAACGCACCGTTAGAAAATCTTATTACTTTCCTAACTTTTTTTCTAGCGGTGCAAAAGTGCTGGAATGACTACATATGTAATTGTTGTGCTCTCGCAATTACAAAAAGGTAACGCACCGTTAGAAAATCTTATTAGTTTCCTAACGTTTTTCCTAGCGGTGCAAAAGTGCTGGAATGACTACATATGTAATTGTTGTGCTCTCGCAATTACAAAAAGCTAACGCACCGTTAGAAAATCTTATTAGTTTCCTAACTTTTTTTCTAGCGGTGCAAAAGTGCTGGAATGACTACATATGTAATTGTTGTGCTCTCAGAATTCTAAAAAGTCAACGCACCGTTAGAAAATCTTATTAGTTTCCTAACTTTTTTTCTAGCAGTGCAAAAGTGCTGGAATGACTACATATGTAATTGTCGTGCTCTCGCAATTACAAAAAGGTAACGCACCGTTAGAAAATCTTATTACTTTCCTAACTTTTTTTCTAGCGGGGCAAAAGTGCTGGAATGACTACATATGTACTCGTTGTGCTCTCGCAATTACAAAAAGGTAACGCACCGTTAGAAAATCTTATTAGTTTCCTAACTTTTTTTCTAGCGGTCCAAAAGTGCTGGAATGACTAGATATGTAGATGTTGTGCTCTCGCAATTACAAAAAGGTAACGCACCGTTAGAAAATCCCATTAGTTTCCTAACTTTTTTTCTAGCGGTGCAAAAGTGCTGGAATGACTACATATGTAATTGTCGTCCTCTCGCAATTACAAAAAGGTAACGCACCGTTAGAAAATCTTATTACTTTCCTAACTTTTTTTCTAGCGGGGCAAAAGTGCTGGAATGACTACATATGTACTCGTTGTGCTCTCGCAATTACAAAAAGGTAACTCACCGTTAGAAAATCTTATTAGTTTCCTAACTTTTTTTCTAGCGGTGCAAAAGTGCTGGAATGACTAGATATGTAGATGTTGTGCTCTCGCAATTACAAAAAGGTAACGCACCGTTAGAAAATCCCATTAGTTTCCTAACTTTTTTTCTAGCGGTGCAAAAGTGCTGGAATGACTACATATGTAATTGTCGTCCTCTCGCAATTACAAAAAGGTAACGCACCGTTAGAAAATCTTATTACTTTCCTAACTTTTTTTCTAGCGGGGCAAAAGTGCTGGAATGACTACATATGTACTCGTTGTGCTCTCGCAATTACAAAAAGGTAACGCACCGTTAGAAAATCTTATTACTTTCCTAACTTTTTTTCTAGCGGTGCAAAAGTGCTGGAATGACTACATATGTAATTGTTGTGCTCTCGCAATTACAAAAAGGTAACGCACCGTTAGAAAATCTTATTAGTTTCCTAACGTTTTTCCTAGCGGTGCAAAAGTGCTGGAATGACTACATATGTAATTGTTGTGCTCTCGCAATTACAAAAAGGTAACGCACCGTTAGAAAATCTTATTAGTTTCCTAACGTTTTTCCTAGCGGTGCAAAAGTGCTGGAATGACTACATATGTAATTGTCGTGCTCTCGCAATTACAAAAAGGTAACGCACCGTTAGAAAATCTTATTACTTTCCTAACTTTTTTTCTAGCGGGGCAAAAGTGCTGGAATGACTACATATGTACTTGTTGTGCTCTCGCAATTACAAAAAGGTATCTCACCGTTAGAAAATCTTATTAGTTTCCTAACTTTTTTTCTAGCGGTGCAAAAGTGCTGGAATGACTAGATATGTAGTGTTGTGCTCTCGCAATTACAAAAAGGTAACGCACCGTTAGAAAATCCCATTAGTTTCCTAACTTTTTTTCTAGCGGTGCAAAAGTGCTGGAATGACTACATATGTAATTGTCGTCCTCTCGCAATTACAAAAAGGTAACGCACCGTTAGAAAATCTTATTACTTTCCTAACTTTTTTTCTAGCGGGGCAAAAGTGCTGGAATGACTACATATGTACTCGTTGTGCTCTCGCAATTACAAAAAGGTAACGCACCGTTAGAAAATCCCATTAGTTTCCTAACTTTTTTTCTAGCGGTGCAAAAGTGCTGGAATGACTACATATGTAATTGTCGTCCTCTCGCAATTACAAAAAGGTAACGCACCGTTAGAAAATCTTATTACTTTCCTAACTTTTTTTCTAGCGGTGCAAAAGTGCTGGAATGACTACATATGTAATTGTTGTGCTCTCGCAATTACAAAAAGGTAACGCACCGTTAGAAAATCTTATTAGTTTCCTAACGTTTTTCCTAGCGGTGCAAAAGTGCTGGAATGACTACATATGTAATTGTCGTCCTCTCGCAATTACAAAAAGCTAACGCACCGTTAGAAAATCTTATTAGTTTCCTAACTTTTTTTCTAGCGGTGCAAAAGTGCTGGAATGACTACATATGTAATTGTTGTGCTCTCAGAATTCTAAAAAGTCAACGCACCGTTAGAAAATCTTATTAGTTTCCTAACTTTTTTTCTAGCAGTGCAAAAGTGCTGGAATGACTACATATGTAATTGTCGTGCTCTCGCAATTACAAAAAGGTAACGCACCGTTAGAAAATCTTATTACTTTCCTAACTTTTTTTCTAGCGGGGCAAAAGTGCTGGAATGACTACATATGTACTCGTTGTGCTCTCGCAATTACAAAAAGGTAACGCACCGTTAGAAAATCCCATTAGTTTCCTAACTTTTTTTCTAGCGGTGCAAAAGTGCTGGAATGACTACATATGTAATTGTCGTCCTCTCGCAATTACAAAAAGGTAACGCACCGTTAGAAAATCTTATTACTTTCCTAACTTTTTTTCTAGCGGGGCAAAAGTGCTGGAATGACTACATATGTACTCGTTGTGCTCTCGCAATTACAAAAAGGTAACTCACCGTTAGAAAATCTTATTAGTTTCCTAACTTTTTTTCTAGCGGTGCAAAAGTGCTGGAATGACTAGATATGTAGATGTTGTGCTCTCGCAATTACAAAAAGGTAACGCACCGTTAGAAAATCCCATTAGTTTCCTAACTTTTTTTCTAGCGGTGCAAAAGTGCTGGAATGACTACATATGTAATTGTCGTCCTCTCGCAATTACAAAAAGGTAACGCACCGTTAGAAAATCTTATTACTTTCCTAACTTTTTTTCTAGCGGGGCAAAAGTGCTGGAATGACTACATATGTACTCGTTGTGCTCTCGCAATTACAAAAAGGTAACGCACCGTTAGAAAATCTTATTACTTTCCTAACTTTTTTTCTAGCGGTGCAAAAGTGCTGGAATGACTACATATGTAATTGTTGTGCTCTCGCAATTACAAAAAGGTAACGCACCGTTAGAAAATCTTATTAGTTTCCTAACGTTTTTCCTAGCGGTGCAAAAGTGCTGGAATGACTACATATGTAATTGTTGTGCTCTCGCAATTACAAAAAGGTAACGCACCGTTAGAAAATCTTATTAGTTTCCTAACGTTTTTCCTAGCGGTGCAAAAGTGCTGGAATGACTACATATGTAATTGTCGTGCTCTCGCAATTACAAAAAGGTAACGCACCGTTAGAAAATCTTATTACTTTCCTAACTTTTTTTCTAGCGGGGCAAAAGTGCTGGAATGACTACATATGTACTTGTTGTGCTCTCGCAATTACAAAAAGGTAACTCACCGTTAGAAAATCTTATTAGTTTCCTAACTTTTTTTCTAGCGGTGCAAAAGTGCTGGAATGACTAGATATGTAATTGTCGTCCTCTCGCAATTACAAAAAGGTAACGCACCGTTAGAAAATCTTATTACTTTCCTAACTTTTTTTCTAGCGGGGCAAAAGTGCTGGAATGACTACATATGTACTCGTTGTGCTCTCGCAATTACAAAAAGGTAACGCACCGTTAGAAAATCCCATTAGTTTCCTAACTTTTTTTCTAGCGGTGCAAAAGTGCTGGAATGACTACATATGTAATTGTCGTCCTCTCGCAATTACAAAAAGGTAACGCACCGTTAGAAAATCTTATTACTTTCCTAACTTTTTTTCTAGCGGTGCAAAAGTGCTGGAATGACTACATATGTAATTGTTGTGCTCTCGCAATTACAAAAAGGTAACGCACCGTTAGAAAATCTTATTAGTTTCCTAACGTTTTTCCTAGCGGTGCAAAAGTGCTGGAATGACTACATATGTAATTGTTGTGCTCTCGCAATTACAAAAAGGTAACGCACCGTTAGAAAATCTTATTAGTTTCCTAACGTTTTTCCTAGCGGTGCAAAAGTGCTGGAATGACTACATATGTAATTGTCGTGCTCTCGCAATTACAAAAAGGTAACGCACCGTTAGAAAATCTTATTACTTTCCTAACTTTTTTTCTAGCGGGGCAAAAGTGCTGGAATGACTACATATGTACTCGTTGTGCTCTCGCAATTACAAAAAGGTAACGCACCGTTAGAAAATCTTATTACTTTCCTAACTTTTTTTCTAGCGGTGCAAAAGTGCTGGAATGACTACATATGTACTCGTTGTGCTCTCGCAATTACAAAAAGGTAACGCACCGTTAGAAAATCCCATTAGTTTCCTAACTTTTTTTCTAGCGGTGCAAAAGTGCTGGAATGACTACATATGTAATTGTCGTCCTCTCGCAATTACAAAAAGGTAACGCACCGTTAGAAAATCTTATTACTTTCCTAACTTTTTTTCTAGCGGGGCAAAAGTGCTGGAATGACTACATATGTACTCGTTGTGCTCTCGCAATTACAAAAAGGTAACGCACCGTTAGAAAATCTTATTACTTTCCTAACTTTTTTTCTAGCGGTGCAAAAGTGCTGGAATGACTACATATGTAATTGTTGTGCTCTCGCAATTACAAAAAGGTAACGCACCGTTAGAAAATCTTATTAGTTTCCTAACGTTTTTCCTAGCGGTGCAAAAGTGCTGGAATGACTACATATGTAATTGTTGTGCTCTCGCAATTACAAAAAGGTAACGCACCGTTAGAAAATCTTATTAGTTTCCTAACGTTTTTCCTAGCGGTGCAAAAGTGCTGGAATGACTACATATGTAATTGTCGTGCTCTCGCAATTACAAAAAGGTAACGCACCGTTAGAAAATCTTATTACTTTCCTAACTTTTTTTCTAGCGGGGCAAAAGTGCTGGAATGACTACATATGTACTTGTTGTGCTCTCGCAATTACAAAAAGGTATCTCACCGTTAGAAAATCTTATTAGTTTCCTAACTTTTTTTCTAGCGGTGCAAAAGTGCTGGAATGACTAGATATGTAGTGTTGTGCTCTCGCAATTACAAAAAGGTAACGCACCGTTAGAAAATCCCATTAGTTTCCTAACTTTTTTTCTAGCGGTGCAAAAGTGCTGGAATGACTACATATGTAATTGTCGTCCTCTCGCAATTACAAAAAGGTAACGCACCGTTAGAAAATCTTATTACTTTCCTAACTTTTTTTCTAGCGGGGCAAAAGTGCTGGAATGACTACATATGTACTCGTTGTGCTCTCGCAATTACAAAAAGGTAACGCACCGTTAGAAAATCCCATTAGTTTCCTAACTTTTTTTCTAGCGGTGCAAAAGTGCTGGAATGACTACATATGTAATTGTCGTCCTCTCGCAATTACAAAAAGGTAACGCACCGTTAGAAAATCTTATTACTTTCCTAACTTTTTTTCTAGCGGTGCAAAAGTGCTGGAATGACTACATATGTAATTGTTGTGCTCTCGCAATTACAAAAAGGTAACGCACCGTTAGAAAATCTTATTAGTTTCCTAACGTTTTTCCTAGCGGTGCAAAAGTGCTGGAATGACTACATATGTAATTGTCGTCCTCTCGCAATTACAAAAAGCTAACGCACCGTTAGAAAATCTTATTAGTTTCCTAACTTTTTTTCTAGCGGTGCAAAAGTGCTGGAATGACTACATATGTAATTGTTGTGCTCTCAGAATTCTAAAAAGTCAACGCACCGTTAGAAAATCTTATTAGTTTCCTAACTTTTTTTCTAGCAGTGCAAAAGTGCTGGAATGACTACATATGTAATTGTCGTGCTCTCGCAATTACAAAAAGGTAACGCACCGTTAGAAAATCTTATTACTTTCCTAACTTTTTTTCTAGCGGGGCAAAAGTGCTGGAATGACTACATATGTACTCGTTGTGCTCTCGCAATTACAAAAAGGTAACGCACCGTTAGAAAATCCCATTAGTTTCCTAACTTTTTTTCTAGCGGTGCAAAAGTGCTGGAATGACTACATATGTAATTGTCGTCCTCTCGCAATTACAAAAAGGTAACGCACCGTTAGAAAATCTTATTACTTTCCTAACTTTTTTTCTAGCGGGGCAAAAGTGCTGGAATGACTACATATGTACTCGTTGTGCTCTCGCAATTACAAAAAGGTAACTCACCGTTAGAAAATCTTATTAGTTTCCTAACTTTTTTTCTAGCGGTGCAAAAGTGCTGGAATGACTAGATATGTAGATGTTGTGCTCTCGCAATTACAAAAAGGTAACGCACCGTTAGAAAATCCCATTAGTTTCCTAACTTTTTTTCTAGCGGTGCAAAAGTGCTGGAATGACTACATATGTAATTGTCGTCCTCTCGCAATTACAAAAAGGTAACGCACCGTTAGAAAATCTTATTACTTTCCTAACTTTTTTTCTAGCGGGGCAAAAGTGCTGGAATGACTACATATGTACTCGTTGTGCTCTCGCAATTACAAAAAGGTAACGCACCGTTAGAAAATCTTATTACTTTCCTAACTTTTTTTCTAGCGGTGCAAAAGTGCTGGAATGACTACATATGTAATTGTTGTGCTCTCGCAATTACAAAAAGGTAACGCACCGTTAGAAAATCTTATTAGTTTCCTAACGTTTTTCCTAGCGGTGCAAAAGTGCTGGAATGACTACATATGTAATTGTTGTGCTCTCGCAATTACAAAAAGGTAACGCACCGTTAGAAAATCTTATTAGTTTCCTAACGTTTTTCCTAGCGGTGCAAAAGTGCTGGAATGACTACATATGTAATTGTCGTGCTCTCGCAATTACAAAAAGGTAACGCACCGTTAGAAAATCTTATTACTTTCCTAACTTTTTTTCTAGCGGGGCAAAAGTGCTGGAATGACTACATATGTACTTGTTGTGCTCTCGCAATTACAAAAAGGTAACTCACCGTTAGAAAATCTTATTAGTTTCCTAACTTTTTTTCTAGCGGTGCAAAAGTGCTGGAATGACTAGATATGTAATTGTCGTCCTCTCGCAATTACAAAAAGGTAACGCACCGTTAGAAAATCTTATTACTTTCCTAACTTTTTTTCTAGCGGGGCAAAAGTGCTGGAATGACTACATATGTACTCGTTGTGCTCTCGCAATTACAAAAAGGTAACGCACCGTTAGAAAATCCCATTAGTTTCCTAACTTTTTTTCTAGCGGTGCAAAAGTGCTGGAATGACTACATATGTAATTGTCGTCCTCTCGCAATTACAAAAAGGTAACGCACCGTTAGAAAATCTTATTACTTTCCTAACTTTTTTTCTAGCGGTGCAAAAGTGCTGGAATGACTACATATGTAATTGTTGTGCTCTCGCAATTACAAAAAGGTAACGCACCGTTAGAAAATCTTATTAGTTTCCTAACGTTTTTCCTAGCGGTGCAAAAGTGCTGGAATGACTACATATGTAATTGTTGTGCTCTCGCAATTACAAAAAGGTAACGCACCGTTAGAAAATCTTATTAGTTTCCTAACGTTTTTCCTAGCGGTGCAAAAGTGCTGGAATGACTACATATGTAATTGTCGTGCTCTCGCAATTACAAAAAGGTAACGCACCGTTAGAAAATCTTATTACTTTCCTAACTTTTTTTCTAGCGGGGCAAAAGTGCTGGAATGACTACATATGTACTCGTTGTGCTCTCGCAATTACAAAAAGGTAACGCACCGTTAGAAAATCTTATTACTTTCCTAACTTTTTTTCTAGCGGTGCAAAAGTGCTGGAATGACTACATATGTAATTGTTGTGCTCTCGCAATTACAAAAAGGTAACGCACCGTTAGAAAATCTTATTAGTTTCCTAACGTTTTTCCTAGCGGTGCAAAAGTGCTGGAATGACTACATATGTAATTGTTGTGCTCTCGCAATTACAAAAAGGTAACGCACCGTTAGAAAATCTTATTACTTTCCTAACTTTTTTTCTAGCGGGGCAAAAGTGCTGGAATGACTACATATGTACTCGTTGTGCTCTCGCAATTACAAAAAGGTAACGCACCGTTAGAAAATCTTATTAGTTTCCTAACTTTTTTTCTAGCGGTGCAAAAGTGCTGGAATGACTAGATATGTAGATGTTGTGCTCTCGCAATTACAAAAAGGTAACGCACCGTTAGAAAATCCCATTAGTTTCCTAACTTTTTTTCTAGCGGTGCAAAAGTGCTGGAATGACTACATATGTAATTGTCGTCCTCTCGCAATTACAAAAAGGTAACGCACCGTTAGAAAATCTTATTACTTTCCTAACTTTTTTTCTAGCGGGGCAAAAGTGCTGGAATGACTACATATGTACTCGTTGTGCTCTCGCAATTACAAAAAGGTAACTCACCGTCAGAAAATCTTATTAGTTTCCTAACTTTTTTTCTAGCGGTGCAAAAGTGCTGGAATGACTAGATATGTAGATGTTGTGCTCTCGCAATTACAAAAAGGTAACGCACCGTTAGAAAATCCCATTAGTTTCCTAACTTTTTTTCTAGCTGTGCAAAAGTGCTGGAATGACTACATATGTAATTGTCGTCCTCTCGCAATTACAAAAAGGTAACGCACCGTTAGAAAATCTTATTACTTTCCTAACTTTTTTTCTAGCGGGGCAAAAGTGCTGGAATGACTACATATGTACTCGTTGTGCTCTCGCAATTACAAAAAGGTAACGCACCGTTAGAAAATCTTATTACTTTCCTAACTTTTTTTCTAGCGGTGCAAAAGTGCTGGAATGACTACATATGTAATTGTTGTGCTCTCGCAATTACAAAAAGGTAACGCACCGTTAGAAAATCTTATTAGTTTCCTAACGTTTTTCCTAGCGGTGCAAAAGTGCTGGAATGACTACATATGTAATTGTTGTGCTCTCGCAATTACAAAAAGGTAACTCACCGTTAGAAAATCTTATTAGTTTCCTAACTTTTTTTCTAGCGGTGCAAAAGTGCTGGAATGACTAGATATGTAGTGTTGTGCTCTCGCAATTACAAAAAGGTAACGCACCGTTAGAAAATCCCATTAGTTTCCTAACTTTTTTTCTAGCGGTGCAAAAGTGCTGGAATGACTACATATGTAATTGTCGTCCTCTCGCAATTACAAAAAGGTAACGCACCGTTAGAAAATCTTATTACTTTCCTAACTTTTTTTCTAGCGGGGCAAAAGTGCTGGAATGACTACATATGTACTCGTTGTGCTCTCGCAATTACAAAAAGGTAACGCACCGTTAGAAAATCCCATTAGTTTCCTAACTTTTTTTCTAGCGGTGCAAAAGTGCTGGAATGACTACATATGTAATTGTCGTCCTCTCGCAATTACAAAAAGGTAACGCACCGTTAGAAAATCTTATTAGTTTCCTAACGTTTTTCCTAGCGGTGCAAAAGTGCTGGAATGACTACATATGTAATTGTCGTGCTCTCGCAATTACAAAAAGGTAACGCACCGTTAGAAAATCTTATTACTTTCCTAACTTTTTTTCTAGCGGGGCAAAAGTGCTGGAATGACTACATATGTACTCGTTGTGCTCTCGCAATTACAAAAAGGTAACGCACCGTTAGAAAATCTTATTACTTTCCTAACTTTTTTTCTAGCGGTGCAAAAGTGCTGGAATGACTACATATGTAATTGTTGTGCTCTCGCAATTACAAAAAGGTAACGCACCGTTAGAAAATCTTATTAGTTTCCTAACGTTTTTCCTAGCGGTGCAAAAGTGCTGGAATGACTACATATGTAATTGTTGTGCTCTCGCAATTACAAAAAGGTAACGCACCGTTAGAAAATCTTATTAGTTTCCTAACGTTTTTCCTAGCGGTGCAAAAGTGCTGGAATGACTACATATGTAATTGTTGTGCTCTCGCAATTACAAAAAGGTAACGCACCGTTAGAAAATCTTATTACTTTCCTAACTTTTTTTCTAGCGGGGCAAAAGTGCTGGAATGACTACATATGTAATTGTTGTGCTCTCGCAATTACAAAAAGCTAACGCACCGTTAGAAAATCTTATTAGTTTCCTAACTTTTTTTCTAGCGGTGCAAAAGTGCTGGAATGACTACATATGTAATTGTTGTGCTCTCAGAATTCTAAAAAGTCAACGCACCGTTAGAAAATCTTATTAGTTTCCTAACTTTTTTTCTAGCAGTGCAAAAGTGCTGGAATGACTACATATGTAATTGTCGTGCTCTCGCAATTACAAAAAGGTAACGCACCGTTAGAAAATCTTATTACTTTCCTAACTTTTTTTCTAGCGGGGCAAAAGTGCTGGAATGACTACATATGTACTCGTTGTGCTCTCGCAATTACAAAAAGGTAACTCACCGTTAGAAAATCTTATTAGTTTCCTAACTTTTTTTCTAGCGGTGCAAAAGTGCTGGAATGACTAGATATGTAGTGTTGTGCTCTCGCAATTACAAAAAGGTAACGCACCGTTAGAAAATCCCATTAGTTTCCTAACTTTTTTTCTAGCGGTGCAAAAGTGCTGGAATGACTACATATGTAATTGTCGTCCTCTCGCAATTACAAAAAGGTAACGCACCGTTAGAAAATCTTATTACTTTCCTAACTTTTTTTCTAGCGGGGCAAAAGTGCTGGAATGACTACATATGTACTCGTTGTGCTCTCGCAATTACAAAAAGGTAACGCACCGTTAGAAAATCCTATTACTTTCCTAACTTTTTTTCTAGCGGTGCAAAAGTGCTGGAATGACTACATATGTAATTGTCGTCCTCTCGCAATTACAAAAAGGTAACGCACCGTTAGAAAATCTTATTACTTTCCTAACTTTTTTTCTAGCGGGGCAAAAGTGCTGGAATGACTACATATGTACTCGTTGTGCTCTCGCAATTACAAAAAGGTAACGCACCGTTAGAAAATCCCATTAGTTTCCTAACTTTTTTTCTAGCGGTGCAAAAGTGCTGGAATGACTACATATGTAATTGTCGTCCTCTCGCAATTACAAAAAGGTAACGCACCGTTAGAAAATCTTATTACTTTCCTAACTTTTTTTCTAGCGGTGCAAAAGTGCTGGAATGACTACATATGTAATTGTTGTGCTCTCGCAATTACAAAAAGGTAACGCACCGTTAGAAAATCTTATTAGTTTCCTAACGTTTTTCCTAGCGGTGCAAAAGTGCTGGAATGACTACATATGTAATTGTTGTGCTCTCGCAATTACAAAAAGGTAACGCACCGTTAGAAAATCTTATTAGTTTCCTAACGTTTTTCCTAGCGGTGCAAAAGTGCTGGAATGACTACATATGTAATTGTCGTGCTCTCGCAATTACAAAAAGGTAACGCACCGTTAGAAAATCTTATTACTTTCCTAACTTTTTTTCTAGCGGGGCAAAAGTGCTGGAATGACTACATATGTACTCGTTGTGCTCTCGCAATTACAAAAAGGTAACGCACCGTTAGAAAATCTTATTACTTTCCTAACTTTTTTTCTAGCGGTGCAAAAGTGCTGGAATGACTACATATGTAATTGTTGTGCTCTCGCAATTACAAAAAGGTAACGCACCGTTAGAAAATCTTATTAGTTTCCTAACGTTTTTCCTAGCGGTGCAAAAGTGCTGGAATGACTACATATGTAATTGTTGTGCTCTCGCAATTACAAAAAGGTAACGCACCGTTAGAAAATCTTATTACTTTCCTAACTTTTTTTCTAGCGGGGCAAAAGTGCTGGAATGACTACATATGTACTCGTTGTGCTCTCGCAATTACAAAAAGGTAACGCACCGTTAGAAAATCTTATTAGTTTCCTAACTTTTTTTCTAGCGGTGCAAAAGTGCTGGAATGACTAGATATGTAGATGTTGTGCTCTCGCAATTACAAAAAGGTAACGCACCGTTAGAAAATCCCATTAGTTTCCTAACTTTTTTTCTAGCGGTGCAAAAGTGCTGGAATGACTACATATGTAATTGTCGTCCTCTCGCAATTACAAAAAGGTAACGCACCGTTAGAAAATCTTATTACTTTCCTAACTTTTTTTCTAGCGGGGCAAAAGTGCTGGAATGACTACATATGTACTCGTTGTGCTCTCGCAATTACAAAAAGGTAACTCACCGTTAGAAAATCTTATTAGTTTCCTAACTTTTTTTCTAGCAGTGCAAAAGTGCTGGAATGACTAGATATGTAGATGTTGTGCTCTCGCAATTACAAAAAGGTAACGCACCGTTAGAAAATCCCATTAGTTTCCTAACTTTTTTTCTAGCGGTGCAAAAGTGCTGGAATGACTACATATGTAATTGTCGTCCTCTCGCAATTACAAAAAGGTAACGCACCGTTAGAAAATCTTATTACTTTCCTAACTTTTTTTCTAGCGGGGCAAAAGTGCTGGAATGACTACATATGTACTCGTTGTGCTCTCGCAATTACAAAAAGGTAACGCACCGTTAGAAAATCTTATTACTTTCCTAACTTTTTTTCTAGCGGTGCAAAAGTGCTGGAATGACTACATATGTAATTGTTGTGCTCTCGCAATTACAAAAAGGTAACGCACCGTTAGAAAATCTTATTAGTTTCCTAACGTTTTTCCTAGCGGTGCAAAAGTGCTGGAATGACTACATATGTAATTGTTGTGCTCTCGCAATTACAAAAAGGTAACGCACCGTTAGAAAATCTTATTAGTTTCCTAACGTTTTTCCTAGCGGTGCAAAAGTGCTGGAATGACTACATATGTAATTGTCGTGCTCTCGCAATTACAAAAAGGTAACGCACCGTTAGAAAATCTTATTACTTTCCTAACTTTTTTTCTAGCGGGGCAAAAGTGCTGGAATGACTACATATGTACTCGTTGTGCTCTCGCAATTACAAAAAGGTAACGCACCGTTAGAAAATCTTATTAGTTTCCTAACGTTTTTCCTAGCGGTGCAAAAGTGCTGGAATGACTACATATGTAATTGTCGTGCTCTCGCAATTACAAAAAGGTAACGCACCGTTAGAAAATCTTATTACTTTCCTAACTTTTTTTCTAGCGGGGCAAAAGTGCTGGAATGACTACATATGTACTCGTTGTGCTCTCGCAATTACAAAAAGGTAACTCACCGTTAGAAAATCTTATTAGTTTCCTAACTTTTTTTCTAGCGGTGCAAAAGTGCTGGAATGACTAGATATGTAGTGTTGTGCTCTCGCAATTACAAAAAGGTAACGCACCGTTAGAAAATCCCATTAGTTTCCTAACTTTTTTTCTAGCGGTGCAAAAGTGCTGGAATGACTACATATGTAATTGTCGTCCTCTCGCAATTACAAAAAGGTAACGCACCGTTAGAAAATCTTATTACTTTCCTAACTTTTTTTCTAGCGGGGCAAAAGTGCTGGAATGACTACATATGTACTCGTTGTGCTCTCGCAATTACAAAAAGGTAACGCACCGTTAGAAAATCCCATTAGTTTCCTAACTTTTTTTCTAGCGGTGCAAAAGTGCTGGAATGACTACATATGTAATTGTCGTCCTCTCGCAATTACAAAAAGGTAACGCACCGTTAGAAAATCTTATTACTTTCCTAACTTTTTTTCTAGCGGTGCAAAAGTGCTGGAATGACTACATATGTAATTGTTGTGCTCTCGCAATTACAAAAAGGTAACGCACCGTTAGAAAATCTTATTAGTTTCCTAACGTTTTTCCTAGCGGTGCAAAAGTGCTGGAATGACTACATATGTAATTGTTGTGCTCTCGCAATTACAAAAAGGTAACGCACCGTTAGAAAATCTTATTAGTTTCCTAACGTTTTTCCTAGCGGTGCAAAAGTGCTGGAATGACTACATATGTAATTGTCGTGCTCTCGCAATTACAAAAAGGTAACGCACCGTTAGAAAATCTTATTACTTTCCTAACTTTTTTTCTAGCGGGGCAAAAGTGCTGGAATGACTACATATGTACTCGTTGTGCTCTCGCAATTACAAAAAGGTAACGCACCGTTAGAAAATCTTATTACTTTCCTAACTTTTTTTCTAGCGGTGCAAAAGTGCTGGAATGACTACATATGTAATTGTTGTGCTCTCGCAATTACAAAAAGGTAACGCACCGTTAGAAAATCTTATTAGTTTCCTAACGTTTTTCCTAGCGGTGCAAAAGTGCTGGAATGACTACATATGTAATTGTTGTGCTCTCGCAATTACAAAAAGGTAACGCACCGTTAGAAAATCTTATTAGTTTCCTAACGTTTTTCCTAGCGGTGCAAAAGTGCTGGAATGACTACATATGTAATTGTTGTGCTCTCGCAATTACAAAAAGGTAACGCACCGTTAGAAAATCTTATTACTTTCCTAACTTTTTTTCTAGCGGGGCAAAAGTGCTGGAATGACTACATATGTAATTGTTGTGCTCTCGCAATTACAAAAAGCTAACGCACCGTTAGAAAATCTTATTAGTTTCCTAACTTTTTTTCTAGCGGTGCAAAAGTGCTGGAATGACTACATATGTAATTGTTGTGCTCTCAGAATTCTAAAAAGTCAACGCACCGTTAGAAAATCTTATTAGTTTCCTAACTTTTTTTCTAGCAGTGCAAAAGTGCTGGAATGACTACATATGTAATTGTCGTGCTCTCGCAATTACAAAAAGGTAACGCACCGTTAGAAAATCTTATTACTTTCCTAACTTTTTTTCTAGCGGGGCAAAAGTGCTGGAATGACTACATATGTACTCGTTGTGCTCTCGCAATTACAAAAAGGTAACTCACCGTTAGAAAATCTTATTAGTTTCCTAACTTTTTTTCTAGCGGTGCAAAAGTGCTGGAATGACTAGATATGTAGTGTTGTGCTCTCGCAATTACAAAAAGGTAACGCACCGTTAGAAAATCCCATTAGTTTCCTAACTTTTTTTCTAGCGGTGCAAAAGTGCTGGAATGACTACATATGTAATTGTCGTCCTCTCGCAATTACAAAAAGGTAACGCACCGTTAGAAAATCTTATTACTTTCCTAACTTTTTTTCTAGCGGGGCAAAAGTGCTGGAATGACTACATATGTACTCGTTGTGCTCTCGCAATTACCAAAAGGTAACGCACCGTTAGAAAATCCCATTAGTTTCCTAACTTTTTTTCTAGCGGTGCAAAAGTGCTGGAATGACTACATATGTAATTGTCGTCCTCTCGCAATTACAAAAAGGTAACGCACCGTTAGAAAATCTTATTACTTTCCTAACTTTTTTTCTAGCGGGGCAAAAGTGCTGGAATGACTACATATGTACTCGTTGTGCTCTCGCAATTACAAAAAGGTAACGCACCGTTAGAAAATCTTATTACTTTCCTAACTTTTTTTCTAGCGGTGCAAAAGTGCTGGAATGACTACATATGTAATTGTTGTGCTCTCGCAATTACAAAAAGGTAACGCACCGTTAGAAAATCTTATTAGTTTCCTAACGTTTTTCCTAGCGGTGCAAAAGTGCTGGAATGACTACATATGTAATTGTTGTGCTCTCGCAATTACAAAAAGGTAACGCACCGTTAGAAAATCTTATTAGTTTCCTAACGTTTTTCCTAGCGGTGCAAAAGTGCTGGAATGACTACATATGTAATTGTCGTGCTCTCGCAATTACAAAAAGGTAACGCACCGTTAGAAAATCTTATTACTTTCCTAACTTTTTTTCTAGCGGGGCAAAAGTGCTGGAATGACTACATATGTACTCGTTGTGCTCTCGCAATTACAAAAAGGTAACGCACCGTTAGAAAATCTTATTACTTTCCTAACTTTTTTTCTAGCGGTGCAAAAGTGCTGGAATGACTACATATGTACTCGTTGTGCTCTCGCAATTACAAAAAGGTAACGCACCGTTAGAAAATCTTATTAGTTTCCTAACTTTTTTTCTAGCAGTGCAAAAGTGCTGGAATGACTACATATGTAATTGTTGTGCTCTCGCAATTACAAAAAGGTAACGCACCGTTAGAAAATCTTATTAGTTTCCTAACGTTTTTCCTAGCGGTGCAAAAGTGCTGGAATGACTACATATGTAATTGTCGTGCTCTCGCAATTACAAAAAGGTAACGCACCGTTAGAAAATCTTATTACTTTCCTAACTTTTTTTCTAGCGGGGCAAAAGTGCTGGAATGACTACATATGTACTCGTTGTGCTCTCGCAATTACAAAAAGGTAACTCACCGTTAGAAAATCTTATTAGTTTCCTAACTTTTTTTCTAGCGGTGCAAAAGTGCTGGAATGACTAGATATGTAGTGTTGTGCTCTCGCAATTACAAAAAGGTAACGCACCGTTAGAAAATCCCATTAGTTTCCTAACTTTTTTTCTAGCGGTGCAAAAGTGCTGGAATGACTACATATGTAATTGTCGTCCTCTCGCAATTACAAAAAGGTAACGCACCGTTAGAAAATCTTATTACTTTCCTAACTTTTTTTCTAGCGGGGCAAAAGTGCTGGAATGACTACATATGTACTCGTTGTGCTCTCGCAATTACAAAAAGGTAACGCACCGTTAGAAAATCCCATTAGTTTCCTAACTTTTTTTCTAGCGGTGCAAAAGTGCTGGAATGACTACATATGTAATTGTCGTCCTCTCGCAATTACAAAAAGGTAACGCACCGTTAGAAAATCTTATTACTTTCCTAACTTTTTTTCTAGCGGTGCAAAAGTGCTGGAATGACTACATATGTAATTGTTGTGCTCTCGCAATTACAAAAAGGTAACGCACCGTTAGAAAATCTTATTAGTTTCCTAACGTTTTTCCTAGCGGTGCAAAAGTGCTGGAATGACTACATATGTAATTGTTGTGCTCTCGCAATTACAAAAAGGTAACGCACCGTTAGAAAATCTTATTAGTTTCCTAACGTTTTTCCTAGCGGTGCAAAAGTGCTGGAATGACTACATATGTAATTGTCGTGCTCTCGCAATTACAAAAAGGTAACGCACCGTTAGAAAATCTTATTACTTTCCTAACTTTTTTTCTAGCGGGGCAAAAGTGCTGGAATGACTACATATGTACTCGTTGTGCTCTCGCAATTACAAAAAGGTAACGCACCGTTAGAAAATCTTATTACTTTCCTAACTTTTTTTCTAGCGGTGCAAAAGTGCTGGAATGACTACATATGTAATTGTTGTGCTCTCGCAATTACAAAAAGGTAACGCACCGTTAGAAAATCTTATTAGTTTCCTAACGTTTTTCCTAGCGGTGCAAAAGTGCTGGAATGACTACATATGTAATTGTTGTGCTCTCGCAATTACAAAAAGGTAACGCACCGTTAGAAAATCTTATTAGTTTCCTAACGTTTTTCCTAGCGGTGCAAAAGTGCTGGAATGACTACATATGTAATTGTTGTGCTCTCGCAATTACAAAAAGGTAACGCACCGTTAGAAAATCTTATTACTTTCCTAACTTTTTTTCTAGCGGGGCAAAAGTGCTGGAATGACTACATATGTAATTGTTGTGCTCTCGCAATTACAAAAAGCTAACGCACCGTTAGAAAATCTTATTAGTTTCCTAACTTTTTTTCTAGCGGTGCAAAAGTGCTGGAATGACTACATATGTAATTGTTGTGCTCTCAGAATTCTAAAAAGTCAACGCACCGTTAGAAAATCTTATTAGTTTCCTAACTTTTTTTCTAGCAGTGCAAAAGTGCTGGAATGACTACATATGTAATTGTCGTGCTCTCGCAATTACAAAAAGGTAACGCACCGTTAGAAAATCTTATTACTTTCCTAACTTTTTTTCTAGCGGGGCAAAAGTGCTGGAATGACTACATATGTACTCGTTGTGCTCTCGCAATTACAAAAAGGTAACTCACCGTTAGAAAATCTTATTAGTTTCCTAACTTTTTTTCTAGCGGTGCAAAAGTGCTGGAATGACTAGATATGTAGTGTTGTGCTCTCGCAATTACAAAAAGGTAACGCACCGTTAGAAAATCCCATTAGTTTCCTAACTTTTTTTCTAGCGGTGCAAAAGTGCTGGAATGACTACATATGTAATTGTCGTCCTCTCGCAATTACAAAAAGGTAACGCACCGTTAGAAAATCTTATTACTTTCCTAACTTTTTTTCTAGCGGGGCAAAAGTGCTGGAATGACTACATATGTACTCGTTGTGCTCTCGCAATTACAAAAAGGTAACGCACCGTTAGAAAATCCCATTAGTTTCCTAACTTTTTTTCTAGCGGTGCAAAAGTGCTGGAATGACTACATATGTAATTGTCGTCCTCTCGCAATTACAAAAAGGTAACGCACCGTTAGAAAATCTTATTACTTTCCTAACTTTTTTTCTAGCGGGGCAAAAGTGCTGGAATGACTACATATGTACTCGTTGTGCTCTCGCAATTACAAAAAGGTAACGCACCGTTAGAAAATCTTATTACTTTCCTAACTTTTTTTCTAGCGGTGCAAAAGTGCTGGAATGACTACATATGTAATTGTTGTGCTCTCGCAATTACAAAAAGGTAACGCACCGTTAGAAAATCTTATTAGTTTCCTAACGTTTTTCCTAGCGGTGCAAAAGTGCTGGAATGACTACATATGTAATTGTTGTGCTCTCGCAATTACAAAAAGGTAACGCACCGTTAGAAAATCTTATTAGTTTCCTAACGTTTTTCCTAGCGGTGCAAAAGTGCTGGAATGACTACATATGTAATTGTCGTGCTCTCGCAATTACAAAAAGGTAACGCACCGTTAGAAAATCTTATTACTTTCCTAACTTTTTTTCTAGCGGGGCAAAAGTGCTGGAATGACTACATATGTACTCGTTGTGCTCTCGCAATTACAAAAAGGTAACGCACCGTTAGAAAATCTTATTACTTTCCTAACTTTTTTTCTAGCGGTGCAAAAGTGCTGGAATGACTACATATGTACTCGTTGTGCTCTCGCAATTACAAAAAGGTAACGCACCGTTAGAAAATCTTATTAGTTTCCTAACTTTTTTTCTAGCAGTGCAAAAGTGCTGGAATGACTACATATGTAATTGTTGTGCTCTCGCAATTACAAAAAGGTAACGCACCGTTAGAAAATCCCATTAGTTTCCTAACTTTTTTTCTAGCGGTGCAAAAGTGCTGGAATGACTACATATGTAATTGTCGTCCTCTCGCAATTACAAAAAGGTAACGCACCGTTAGAAAATCTTATTACTTTCCTAACTTTTTTTCTAGCGGGGCAAAAGTGCTGGAATGACTACATATGTACTCGTTGTGCTCTCGCAATTACAAAAAGGTAACGCACCGTTAGAAAATCCCATTAGTTTCCTAACTTTTTTTCTAGCGGTGCAAAAGTGCTGGAATGACTACATATGTAATTGTCGTCCTCTCGCAATTACAAAAAGGTAACGCACCGTTAGAAAATCTTATTACTTTCCTAACTTTTTTTCTAGCGGGGCAAAAGTGCTGGAATGACTACATATGTACTCGTTGTGCTCTCGCAATTACAAAAAGGTAACGCACCGTTAGAAAATCTTATTACTTTCCTAACTTTTTTTCTAGCGGTGCAAAAGTGCTGGAATGACTACATATGTAATTGTTGTGCTCTCGCAATTACAAAAAGGTAACGCACCGTTAGAAAATCTTATTAGTTTCCTAACGTTTTTCCTAGCGGTGCAAAAGTGCTGGAATGACTACATATGTAATTGTTGTGCTCTCGCAATTACAAAAAGGTAACGCACCGTTAGAAAATCTTATTAGTTTCCTAACGTTTTTCCTAGCGGTGCAAAAGTGCTGGAATGACTACATATGTAATTGTCGTGCTCTCGCAATTACAAAAAGGTAACGCACCGTTAGAAAATCTTATTACTTTCCTAACTTTTTTTCTAGCGGGGCAAAAGTGCTGGAATGACTACATATGTACTCGTTGTGCTCTCGCAATTACAAAAAGGTAACGCACCGTTAGAAAATCTTATTACTTTCCTAACTTTTTTTCTAGCGGTGCAAAAGTGCTGGAATGACTACATATGTACTCGTTGTGCTCTCGCAATTACAAAAAGGTAACGCACCGTTAGAAAATCTTATTAGTTTCCTAACTTTTTTTCTAGCAGTGCAAAAGTGCTGGAATGACTACATATGTAATTGTTGTGCTCTCGCAATTACAAAAAGCTAACGCACCGTTAGAAAATCTTATTACTTTCCTAACTTTTTTTCTAGCGGGGCAAAAGTGCTGGAATGACTACATATGTACTCGTTGTGCTCTCGCAATTACAAAAAGGTAACTCACCGTTAGAAAATCTTATTAGTTTCCTAACTTTTTTTCTAGCGGTGCAAAAGTGCTGGAATGACTAGATATGTAGTGTTGTGCTCTCGCAATTACAAAAAGGTAACGCACCGTTAGAAAATCCCATTAGTTTCCTAACTTTTTTTCTAGCGGTGCAAAAGTGCTGGAATGACTACATATGTAATTGTCGTCCTCTCGCAATTACAAAAAGGTAACGCACCGTTAGAAAATCTTATTACTTTCCTAACTTTTTTTCTAGCGGGGCAAAAGTGCTGGAATGACTACATATGTACTCGTTGTGCTCTCGCAATTACAAAAAGGTAACGCACCGTTAGAAAATCCCATTAGTTTCCTAACTTTTTTTCTAGCGGTGCAAAAGTGCTGGAATGACTACATATGTAATTGTCGTCCTCTCGCAATTACAAAAAGGTAACGCACCGTTAGAAAATCTTATTACTTTCCTAACTTTTTTTCTAGCGGGGCAAAAGTGCTGGAATGACTACATATGTACTCGTTGTGCTCTCGCAATTACAAAAAGGTAACGCACCGTTAGAAAATCTTATTACTTTCCTATCTTTTTTTCTAGCGGTGCAAAAGTGCTGGAATGACTACATATGTAATTGTTGTGCTCTCGCAATTACAAAAAGGTAACGCACCGTTAGAAAATCTTATTAGTTTCCTAACGTTTTTCCTAGCGGTGCAAAAGTGCTGGAATGACTACATATGTAATTGTTGTGCTCTCGCAATTACAAAAAGGTAACGCACCGTTAGAAAATCTTATTAGTTTCCTAACGTTTTTCCTAGCGGTGCAAAAGTGCTGGAATGACTACATATGTAATTGTCGTGCTCTCGCAATTACAAAAAGGTAACGCACCGTTAGAAAATCTTATTACTTTCCTAACTTTTTTTCTAGCGGGGCAAAAGTGCTGGAATGACTACATATGTACTCGTTGTGCTCTCGCAATTACAAAAAGGTAACGCACCGTTAGAAAATCTTATTACTTTCCTAACTTTTTTTCTAGCGGTGCAAAAGTGCTGGAATGACTACATATGTACTCGTTGTGCTCTCGCAATTACAAAAAGGTAACGCACCGTTAGAAAATCTTATTAGTTTCCTAACTTTTTTTCTAGCAGTGCAAAAGTGCTGGAATGACTACATATGTAATTGTTGTGCTCTCGCAATTACAAAAAGCTAACGCACCGTTAGAAAATCTTATTAGTTTCCTAACTTTTTTTCTAGCGGTGCAAAAGTGCTGGAATGACTACATATGTACTCGTTGTGCTCTCGCAATTACAAAAAGGTAACGCACCGTTAGAAAATCTTATTAGTTTCCTAACGTTTTTCCTAGCGGTGCAAAAGTGCTGGAATGACTACATATGTAATTGTTGTGCTCTCGCAATTACAAAAAGGTAACGCACCGTTAGAAAATCTTATTAGTTTCCTAACGTTTTTCCTAGCGGTGCAAAAGTGCCGGAATGACTACATATGTAATTGTCGTGCTCTCGCAATTACAAAAAGGTAACGCACCGTTAGAAAATCTTATTAGTTTCCTAACTTTTTTTCTAGCAGTGCAAAAGTGCTCGAATGACTACATGTGTACTCGTTGTGCTCTCGCAATTACAAAAAGGTAACGCACCGTTAGAAAATCTTATTAGTTTCCTAACTTTTTTTCTAGCGGTGCAAAAGTGCTGGAATGACTAGATATGTAGATGTTGTGCTCTCGCAATTACAAAAAGGTAACGCACCGTTAGAAAATCCCATTAGTTTCCTAACTTTTTTTCTAGCAGTGCAAAAGTGCTGGAATGACTACATATGTAATTGTTGTGCTCTCGCAATTACAAAAAGCTAACGCACCGTTAGAAAATCTTATTAGTTTCCTAACTTTTTTTCTAGCGGTGCAAAAGTGCTGGAATGACTACATATGTAATTGTTGTGCTCTCAGAATTCTAAAAAGTCAACGCACCGTTAGAAAATCTTATTAGTTTCCTAACTTTTTTTCTAGCAGTGCAAAAGTGCTGGAATGACTACATATGTAATTGTCGTGCTCTCGCAATTACAAAAAGGTAACGCACCGTTAGAAAATCTTATTACTTTCCTAACTTTTTTTCTAGCGGGGCAAAAGTGCTGGAATGACTACATATGTACTCGTTGTGCTCTCGCAATTACAAAAAGGTAACGCACCGTTAGAAAATCTTATTAGTTTCCTAACTTTTTTTCTAGCGGTGCAAAAGTGCTGGAATGACTAGATATGTAGATGTTGTGCTCTCGCAATTACAAAAAGGTAACGCACCGTTAGAAAATCCCATTAGTTTCCTAACTTTTTTTCTAGCGGTGCAAAAGTGCTGGAATGACTACATATGTAATTGTCGTCCTCTCGCAATTACAAAAAGGTAACGCACCGTTAGAAAATCTTATTACTTTCCTAACTTTTTTTCTAGCGGGGCAAAAGTGCTGGAATGACTACATATGTACTCGTTGTGCTCTCGCAATTACAAAAAGGTAACTCACCGTTAGAAAATCTTATTAGTTTCCTAACTTTTTTTCTAGCGGTGCAAAAGTGCTGGAATGACTAGATATGTAGATGTTGTGCTCTCGCAATTACAAAAAGGTAACGCACCGTTAGAAAATCCCATTAGTTTCCTAACTTTTTTTCTAGCGGTGCAAAAGTGCTGGAATGACTACATATGTAATTGTCGTCCTCTCGCAATTACAAAAAGGTAACGCACCGTTAGAAAATCTTATTACTTTCCTAACTTTTTTTCTAGCGGGGCAAAAGTGCTGGAATGACTACATATGTACTCGTTGTGCTCTCGCAATTACAAAAAGGTAACGCACCGTTAGAAAATCTTATTACTTTCCTAACTTTTTTTCTAGCGGTGCAAAAGTGCTGGAATGACTACATATGTAATTGTTGTGCTCTCGCAATTACAAAAAGGTAACGCACCGTTAGAAAATCTTATTAGTTTCCTAACGTTTTTCCTAGCGGTGCAAAAGTGCTGGAATGACTACATATGTAATTGTTGTGCTCTCGCAATTACAAAAAGGTAACGCACCGTTAGAAAATCTTATTAGTTTCCTAACGTTTTTCCTAGCGGTGCAAAAGTGCTGGAATGACTACATATGTAATTGTCGTGCTCTCGCAATTACAAAAAGGTAACGCACCGTTAGAAAACCTTATTACTTTCCTAACTTTTTTTCTAGCGGGGCAAAAGTGCTGGAATGACTACATATGTACTCGTTGTGCTCTCGCAATTACAAAAAGGTAACGCACCGTTAGAAAATCTTATTACTTTCCTAACTTTTTTTCTAGCGGTGCAAAAGTGCTGGAATGACTACATATGTACTCGTTGTGCTCTCGCAATTACAAAAAGGTAACGCACCGTTAGAAAATCTTATTAGTTTCCTAACTTTTTTTCTAGCAGTGCAAAAGTGCTGGAATGACTACATATGTAATTGTTGTGCTCTCGCAATTACAAAAAGCTAACGCACCGTTAGAAAATCTTATTAGTTTTCTAACTTTTTTTCTAGCGGTGCAAAAGTGCTGGAATGACTACATATGTACTCGTTGTGCTCTCGCAATTACAAAAAGGTAACGCACCGTTAGAAAATCTTATTAGTTTCCTAACGTTTTTCCTAGCGGTGCAAAAGTGCTGGAATGACTACATATGTAATTGTTGTGCTCTCGCAATTACAAAAAGGTAACGCACCGTTAGAAAATCTTATTAGTTTCCTAACGTTTTTCCTAGCAGTGCAAAAGTGCTGGAATGACTACATATGTAATTGTTGTGCTCTCGCAATTACAAAAAGCTAACGCACCGTTAGAAAATCTTATTAGTTTTCTAACTTTTTTTCTAGCGGTGCAAAAGTGCTGGAATGACTACATATGTACTCGTTGTGCTCTCGCAATTATAAAAAGGTAACGCACCGTTAGAAAATCTTATTAGTTTCCTAACGTTTTTCCTAGCGGTGCAAAAGTGCTGGAATGACTACATATGTAATTGTTATGCTCTCGCAATTACAAAAAGGTAACGCACCGTTAGAAAATCTTATTAGTTTCCTAACGTTTTTTCTAGCGGTGCAAAAGTGCTGGAATGACTACATATGTAATTGTTGTGCTCTCGCAATTACAAAAAGCTAACGCACCGTTAGAAAATCTTATTAGTTTCCTAACTTTTTTTCTAGCGGTGCAAAAGTGCTGGAATGACTACATATGTAATTGTTGTGCTCTCAGAATTCTAAAAAGTCAACGCACCGTTAGAAAATCTTATTAGTTTCCTAACTTTTTTTCTAGAGGTGCAAAAGTGCTGGAATGACTAAATATGTAATTGTTGTGCTCTCGCAATTACAAAAAGGTAACGCACCGTTGGAAAATCCCATTAGTTTCCTAACTTTTTTTCATACTCTGGAAGTATGAGTTAGGAAGACTCTAATTCCTATCTCTGGAAGCCGAGCGGACAAACACACACACACACACGCACGCACGCACACACGCACACACACACACTCACACACGCACAAACACACGCACACACGCACACACACACACATACACTCTTCACCTCTCGACTCCTACCAATTAGTCGCCACTTACGACAGGCAGGGCCTTCTTGCCTCGGCCGTATTCTTATCTCTAAAGGCCGAACGGACACACACACACTCACACACACACGCACGTACAAACGCACACACACGCACACACACACACACAAATACACTCTTCACCTCTCGACTCCCATTCATTAGTCGCCTCTTACGACAGGCAGGGACTTCTTGCCACGGCCGTGTTCTTATCTCTGCGAGCCGAACGGACACACACACACTCACACACAAACACACGCACACAGGCACACACGCACACACGCACACGTACACGCACACGCACACACTCTCCACCTCTCGACTAATATCCATTAGTCGCCTCTTAAGACAGGCAGGGCCTTCTTGCCTCGGCCGTATTCTTATCTCTGCAAGCCAAACGGACACACACACATACATACACACACATACTCACACACGCACAAACACACGCACACACACAAAGACACATACACTCTTCACCTCTCGACTCCCATTCATTAGTCGCCTCTTACGACAGGCAGGGACTTCTTGCCACGGCCGTGTTCTTATCTCTGCGAGCCGAACGGACACACACACACTCACACACACACACGCACACACGCACACACACACGCACACACGCACACACACAAATACACTCTTCACCTCTCGACTCCTACCCATTAGTCGCATCTTAGGACAGGCATGGACTTATTGCCTCGGCCGTATTCTAATCTCTGCGAGCGGCACGGACACACACACCCTGACACACACACATTCACACACACACACTCACACACGTACGAACACACGCACACACACACACATACACTCTTCACCTCTCGACACCTACCCATTATTCTCCTCTTACGACAGGCAGGGACTTCTTGCCACGGCCGTGTTCTTATCTCTGCAAGCCGAACGGATACACACACAGACGCACACACACACACGCACACGCACACGCACACGCACACACTCTCCACCTCTCGACTCCTACCCATTAGTCGCCTCTCACGACAGGCAGAGCCTTCTTGCCACGGCCGTGTTCTCATCTCTGTGAGCCGACCGGACACACACACACATTCACACACGCTCTCACACACGTACGCACACACACACACACACACACATACACTCTTCACCTCTCGACTCCTACCCATTATTCTCCTCTTACGACAGGCAGGGACTTCTTGCTACGGCCGTGTTCTTATCTCTGCAAGCCGAACGGATACACACACAGACGCACACACACACACGCACACGCACACGCACACGCACACACTCTCCACCTCTCGACTCCTACCCATTAGTCGCCTCTTACGACAGGCAGAGCCTTCTTGCCACGGCCGTGTTCTCATCTCTGTGAGCCGACCGGACACACACACACATTCACACACACTCTCACACACGTACGCACACACACACACACACACACACACATACACTCTTCACCTCTCAACTCCTACCCATTATTCTCCTCCTACGACAGGCAGGGACTTCTTGCCACGGCCGTGTTCTTATCTCTGCAAGCCGAACGGACACACACATACACACACACTCACACACTCACACACACACACGCACACACGCACGCACACACGCACACACACATACACTCACACACACACAAACACGCACATACGCACACACACATACATTCTTCACCTCTCGACTCCTACCTATTAGTCGTCTCTCACGACAGGCAGGGCCTTCTTGCCTTGGCCGTGTTCTTATCTCTGCAAGCCGAACGGACACACACATACACACACACTCACACACTCACACACACACACGCATACACGCACGCACACACGCACACACACATACTCACACACGCACACACACACGCACACACGCACCCACACACATACACTCTTCACCTCTCGACTCCTACTTATTAGTCGCCCACTCTTCACCTCTCGACTCCTACCCATTAGTCGCCCCGTACGATTTGCATCGCCTTCTTGCCACGGCTGTTTTCTTATTTCTGCAAGCCGAAGGGACACACACACGTACACACACACACTCACAAACACACACACACACGCACGCACACACGCACACACACGTACACTCACACACACACAAACACGCACACACGCACACACACATACATTCTTCACCTCTCGACTCCTACCTATTAGTCGCCTCTTACGATAGGCAGGGCCTTCTTGCCTTGGCCGTGTTCTTATCACTGCAAGCCGAACGGACACACACACATACTCACACACGCACACACACACGCACACACGCACACAAACATACACTCTTCACCTCTCGACTCCTACCTATTAGTCGCCTCTTACGATAGGCAGGGCCTTCTTGCCTCGGTCGTGTTCTTATTTCTGCAAGCCGAACTAACACACACACATACTCACACACGCACACACACACGCACACACGCACACACACACATACACTCTTCACCTCTCGACTCCTACTTATTACTCGCCTCTTACGACAGGCAGGGCCTTCTTGCCACGGCGGTGTTCTTACCTCTGCGAGCCGAACGGACACACACACATACTCACACACGCACACACACACGCACACACGCACACAAACATACACTCTTCACCTCTCGACTCCTACCTATTAGTCGCCTCTTACGATAGGCAGGGCCTTCTTGCCTCGGTCGTGTTTTTATCTCTGCAAGCCGAACTAACACACACACATACTCACACACGCACACACACACGCACACACGCACACACACATACACTTTTCACCTCTCGACTCCTACTTATTAGTCGCCCACTCTTCGCCTCTCGACTCCTATCCATTAGTCGCCCCGTACAATTTGCATCGCTTTCTTGCCACGGCTGTTTTCTTATCTCTGCGAGCCGAAGGGACACACACACATACTCACACACGCACACACACACGCACACACGCACCCAAACATACACTCTTCACCTCTCGACTCCTACCTATTAGTCGCCTCTTACGATAGGCAGGGCCTTCTTGCCTCAGTCGTGTTCTTATTTCTGCAAGCCGAACTAACACACACACATACTCACACACGCACACACACACGCACACACGCACACACGTACATACACTCTTCACCTCTCGACTTCTACTTATTACTCGCCTCTTACGACAGGCAGGGCCTTCTTGCCACGGCTGTGTTCTTATCTCTGGGGCCGACCGCACACACACACTCACACACACTCACACACCCACACACGCACACACAAACACACGCACACAGGCACAAACGCACACACGCAAACGCACACGCACACACTCTCCACCTCTCGACTCCTATCCATTAGTAGCCTCTTAAGACAGGCAGGGCCTTCTTGCCACGAACGCATTCTTATCTCTGCGAGCCGAACGGACACACACACACACTCACACACAAACACACACACGCAAGCACACATACACTATTCACCTCTCGACTTCTACCCATTATTCTCCTCTTACGACAGGCAGGGACCTCTTGCCACGGCCGTGTTCTCATTTCAGCGAGCCGACCGGACACACCCACACACGCACACACAAACACACGCACACAGGCACAAACGCACACACGCAAACGCACACGCACACACTCTCCACCTCTCGACTCCTATCCATTAGTCGCCTCTTAAGACAGGCAGGGCCTTCTTGCCACGAACGCATTCTTATCTCTGCGAGCCGAACGGACACACACACACACTCACACACAAACACACACACGCACACACTCACATACCCTCTTCACCTCTCGACTCCTACCCATTAGTCGCCTCTTACGACAGGCAGGGCCTTCTTGCCACGGCCGTGTTCTCATTTCAGCGAGCCGACCGGACACACCCACACACGCACACACAAACACACGCACACAGGCACAAACGCACACACGCAAACGCACACGCACACACTCTCCACCTCTCGACTCCTATCCATTAGTCGCCTCTTAAGACAGGCATGGCCTTCTTGCCACGAACGCATTCTTATCTCTGCAAGCCGAACGGACACACACACACGCACACACGCACACACGCACACACGCACACACGCACACACGCACACACGCACACCCACACGCACACACTCTCCACCTCTCGATTCCTATCCATTAGTCGCCTCTTAAGACAGGCAGGGCCTTCTTGCCACGGACGTATTCTCATCTCTGCGAGCCGAACGGACACACACACACGCACAGACAAACACACGCACACAGGCACAAACGCACACACGCAAACGCACACGCACACACTCTCCACCTCTCGACTCCTATCCATTAGTCGCCTCTTAAGACAGGCAGGGCCTTCTTGCCACGAACGCATTCTTATCTCTGCGAGCCGAACGGACACACACACACACTCACACACAAACACACACACGCACACACTCACATACCCTCTTCACCTCTCGACTCCTACCCATTAGTCGCCTCTTACGACAGGCAGGGCCTTCTTGCCACGGCCGTGTTCTCATTTCAGCGAGCCGACCGGACACACCCACACACGCACACACAAACACACGCACACAGGCACAAACGCACACACGCAAACGCACACGCACACACTCTCCACCTCTCGACTCCTATCCATTAGTCGCCTCTTAAGACAGGCAGGGCCTTCTTGCCACGAACGCATTCTTATCTCTGCGAGCCGAACGGACACACACACACACTCACACACAAACACACACACGCACACACTCACATACCCTCTTCACCTCTCGACTCCTACACATTAGTCGCCTCTTACGACAGGCAGGGCCTTCTTGCCACGGCCGTGTTCTCATTTCAGCGAGCCGACCGGACACACCCACACACGCACACACAAACACACGCACACAGGCACACACGCACACACGCACACGTACACGCACACGCACACGCTCTCCACCTCTCGACTCCTATCCATTAGTCGCCCCTTAAGACAGGCAGGGCCTTCTTGCCTCGGCCGTATTCTTATCTCTGCAAGCCAAACGGACACACAGACATACACACACACACTCACACACGCACAAACACACGCACACACACACACAGACACATACACTCTTCACCTCTCAACACCTATTCATTAGACGCCTCTTACGACAGGCAGGAACTTCTTGCCACGGCCGTGTTCTTATCTCTGCGAGCCGAACGGACACACACACACACTCACACAGACAAGCACGCACACACGCCACTTACACGCACACACACATACACTCACGCACACACAAACACGCACACACACATACCCTCTTCACCTCTCGACTCCTACCCATTAGTCGCCTCTTACGACAGGCAGGGCCTTCTTGCCACAGTTATGTTCTCATTTCAGCGAGCCGACCGGACACACACACACACGGACACACAAACACACGCACACAGGCACAAACGCACCCACGCAAACGCACACTCACACGCACACACTCTCCACCTCTCGACTTCTATCCATTAGTCGCCTCTTAAGACAGGCAGGGCATTCTTGCCACGAACGCATTCTTATCTCTGCGAGCCAAACGGACACACACACACACTCACACAGACAAGCACACACACACGCCACTTACACGCACACACACATACACTCACGCACACACAAACACGCACACACGCACACACACATACATTCTTCACCTCTCGACTCCTACCTATTAGTCGTCTCTCACGACAGGCAGGGCCTTCTTGCCTCGGCCGTGTTCTTATCTCTGCAAGCCGAACGGACACACACACATACTCACACACGCACACACGCACCCACACACATACACTCTTCACCTCTCGACTCCTACCTATTAGTCGCCCACTCTTCACCTCTCGACTCCTAACCATTAGTCGCCCCGTACGATTTGCATCGCCTTCTTGCCACGGCTGTTTACTTATCTCTGCGAGCCGAAGGGACACACACACATACACACACACACACTCACAAACACATACACACACACGCACGCACACACGCACACACACATACACTCACACACACACAAACAAGCACACACGCACACACACATACATTCTTCACCTCTCGACTCCTACCTATTAGTCGCCTCTTACGACAGGCAGGGCCTTCTTGCCTTGGCCGTGTTCTTATCACTGCAAGCCGAACGGACACACACACCTACTCACACACGCACACACACACGCACACACGCACACACACATACACTCTTCACCTCTCGACTCCTACCTATTAGTCGCCTCTTACGATAGGCAGGGCCTTCTTGCCTCGGTCGTGTTCTTTTTTCTGCAAGCCGAACTAACACACACGCACACGCACACACGCACACACACATACACTCTTCGCCTCTCGACTCCTATCCATTAGTCGCATCGTACGATTTGCATCGCTTTCTTGCCACGGCTGTTTTCTTATCTCTGCGAGCCGAAGGGACACACACACATACTCACACACGCACACACACACGCACACACGCACCCAAATATACACTCTTCACCTCTCGACTCCTACCTATTAGTCGCCTCTTACGATAGGCAGGGCCTTCTTGCCTCAGTCGTGTTCTTATTTCTGCAAGCCGAACTAACACACACACATACTCACACACGCACACACACACTCACACACGCACACACACACATACACTCTTCTTAAGACAGGCAGGGCCTTCTTGCCACGGACGTATTCTCATCTCTGCGAGCCGAACGGACACACACACACGCACAGACAAATACACGCACACAGGCACACACGCACACACGCACACGTACACGCACACGCACACGCTCTCCACCTCTCGACTCCTATCCATTAGTCGCCCCTTAAGACAGGCAGGGCCTTCTTGCCTCGGCCGTATTCTTATCTCTGCAAGCCAAACGGACACACAGACATACACACACACACTTACACACGCACAAACACACGCACACACACACAGACACATACACTCTTCACCTCTCGACTCCTATTCATTAGACGCCTCTTACGACAGGCAGGGACTTCTTGCCACGGCCGTGTTCTTATCTCTGCGAGCCGAACGGACACACACACACTCACACGCACACACGCACACACACACGCACACACGCACACACACACAAATACACTCTTCACCTCTCGACTCCACCCATTTGTCGCCTCTTACGACAGGCAGGGCCTTCTTGCCACGGCCGTGTTCTCATTTCAGCGAGCCGACCGGACACACCCACACACGCACACACAAACACACGCACACAGGCACAAACGCACACACGCAAACGCACACGCACACACTCTCCACCTCTCGACTCCTATCCATTAGTCGCCTCTTAAGACAGGCAGGGCCTTCTTGCCACGAACGCATTCTTATCTCTGCAAGCCGAACGGACACACACACACGCACACACGCACACACGCACACGCACACCCACACGCACACACTCTCCACCTCTCGATTCCTATCCATTAGTCGCCTCTTAAGACAGGCAGGGCCTTCTTGCCACGGACGTATTCTCATCTCTGCGAGCCGAACAAACACACACACGCACAGACAAACACACGCACACAGGCACACACGCACACACGCACACGTACACGCACACGCACACGCTCTCCACCTCTCGACTCCTATCCATTAGTCGCCCCTTAAGACAGGCAGGGCCTTCTTGCCTCGGCCGTATTCTTATCTCTGCAAGCCAAACGGACACACAGACATACACACACACACTCACACACGCACAAACACACGCACACACACACAGACACATACACTCTTCACCTCTCGACTCCTATTCATTAGACGCCTCTTACGACAGGCAGGGACTTCTTGCCACGGCCGTGTTCTTATCTCTGCGAGCCGAACGGACACACACACATACACACACACACACTCACAAACACATACACACACGCACGCACACACGCACACACACATACACTCACACACACACAAACAAGCACACACGCACACACACATACATTCTTCACCTCTCGACTCCTACCTATTAGTCGCCTCTTACGACAGGCAGGGCCTTCTTGCCTCGGCCGTGTTCTTATCTCTGCAAGCCGAACGGACACACACACACATACTCACACACGCACACACACACGCACACACGCACCCACACACATACACTCTTCACCTCTCGACTACTACCTATTAGTCGCCTCTTACGATAGGCAGGGCCTTCTTGCCTCGGTCGTGTTCTTATTTCTGCAAGCCGAACTAACACACACACATACTCACACACGCACACACACACGCACACACGCACACACACACATACACTCTTCACCTCTCGACTCCTACTTATTACTCGCCTCTTACGACAGGCAGGGCCTTCTTGCCACGGCTGTGTTCTTATCTCTGCGAGCCGACCGCACACACACACACACTCACACACACTCACACACTCACATACACACACACTTAAACACGCACGCACACACGCACACACACACACATACACTCTTCACCTCTCGACTACTACCCATTATTCTCCTCTTTCGACCGGCAGGGACTTCTTGCCACGGCCGTGTTCTTATCTCTGCAAGCCGAACGGACACACACACACACACGCACACACAAACACACGCACACAGGCACACACGCACACACGCACACGCACACGTACGCGCACACAGTCTCCACCTCTCGACTCCTACCTATTAGTCGCCTCTTACGACAGGCAGGGCCTTCTTGCCTTGGCCGTGTTCTTATCACTGCAAGCCGAACGGACACACACACCTACTCACACACGCACACACACACGCACACACGCACACACACATACACTCTTCACCTCTCGACTCCTACCTATTAGTCGCCTCTTACGACATTCAGGGACTTCTTGCCACGGCCGTGTTCTTATCTCTGCGAGCCGAACGGACACACACACACTCACACACACACGCCCGCAAACACGCACACACACACGCACCCACGCACACGCACACGCACACGCACACGCACACACTTTCCACCTCTCGACTCCTATCCATTAGCCGCCTCTTAAGACAGGCAGGGCCTTCTTGCCCCGGCCGTATTCCTATCTCTGGAAGCCGAGCGGACAAACACACACACACACACGCACGCACGCACACACGCACACACACACACTCACACACGCACAAACACACGCACACACGCACACACACACACACACACATACACTCTTCACCTCTCGACTCCTACCAATTAGTCGCCACTTACGACAGGCAGGGCCTTCTTGCCTCGGCCGTATTCTTATCTCTGAAGGCCGAACGGACACACACACACTCACACACACACGCACGTACAAACGCACACACACGCACACACACACACAAATACACTCTTCACCTCTCGACTCCTACCCATTAGTCGCCTCTTTCGACAGGCAGGGACTTCTTGCCACGGCCGTGTTCTTATCTCTGCAAGCCAAACGGACACACACACACGAACACACAAACACACGCACACATTCTCCACCTCTCGATTCCTATCCATTAGTCGCCTCTTAAGACAGGCAGGGCCTTCCTGCCACGGACGTATTCTTATCTCTGCGAGCCAAACGGACACACACACACACATACACACACATACTCACACACGCACAAACACACGCACACACACAAAGACACATACACTCTTCACCTCTCGACTCCCATTCATTAGTCGCCTCTTACGACAGGCAGGGACTTCTTGCCACGGCCGTGTTCTTATCTCTGCGAGCCGAACGGACACACACACACTCACACACAAACACACGCACACAGGCACACACGCACACACGCACACGTACACGCACACGCACACACTCTCCACCTCTCGACTAATATCCATTAGTCGCCTCTTAAGACAGGCAGGGCCTTCTTGCCTCGGCCGTATTCTTATCTCTGCAAGCCAAACGGACACACACACATACATACACACACATACTCACACACGCACAAACACACGCACACACACAAAGACACATACACTCTTCACCTCTCGACTCCCATTCATTAGTCGCCTCTTACGACAGGCAGGGACTTCTTGCCACGGCCGTGTTCTTATCTCTGCGAGCCGAACGGACACACACACACTCACACACACACACGCACACACGCACACACACACGCACACACGCACACACACAAATACACTCTTCACCTCTCGACTCCTACCCATTAGTCGCATCTTACGACAGGCATGGACTTATTGCCTCGGCCGTATTCTAATCTCTGCGAGCGGCACGGACACACACACCCTGACACACACACATTCACACACACACTCACACACGTACGAACACACGCACACACACACACATACACTCTTCACCTCTCGACACCTACCCATTATTCTCCTCTTACGACAGGCAGGGACTTCTTGCCACGGCCGTGTTCTTATCTCTGCAAGCCGAACGGATACACACACAGACGCACACACACACACGCACACGCACACGCACACGCACACACTCTCCACCTCTCGACTCCTACCCATTAGTCGCCTCTCACGACAGGCAGAGCCTTCTTGCCACGGCCGTGTTATCATCTCTGTGAGCCGACCGGACACACACACACATTCACACACGCTCTCACACACGTACGCACACACACACACACACACACATACACTCTTCACCTCTCGACTCCTACCCATTATTCTCCTCTTACGACAGGCAGGGACTTCTTGCTACGGCCGTGTTCTTATCCCTGCAAGCCGAACGGATACACACACAGACGCACACACACACACGCACACGCACACGCACACGCACACACTCTCCACCTCTCGACTCCTACCCATTAGTCGCCTCTTACGACAGGCAGAGCCTTCTTGCCACGGCCGTGTTCTCATCTCTGTGAGCCGACCGGACACACACACACATTCACACACACTCTCACACACGTACGCACACACACACACACACACACATACACTCTTCACCTTTCAACTCCTACCCATTATTCTCCTCTTACGACAGGCAGGGACTTCTTGCCACGGCCGTGTTCTTATCTCTGCAAGCCGAACGGACACACACATACACACACACTCACACACTCACACACACACACGCACACACGCACGCACACACGCAAACACACATACACTCACACACACACAAACACGCACATACGCACACACACATACATTCTTCACCTCTCGACTCCTACCTATTAGTCGTCTCTCACGACAGGCAGGGCCTTCTTGCCTTGGCCGTGTTCTTATCTCTGCAAGCCGAACGGACACACACACATACTCACACACGCACACACACACGCACACACGCACCCACACACATACACTCTTCACCTCTCGACTCCTAATTATTAGTCGCCCACTCTTCACCTCTCGACTCCTACCCATTAGTCGCGCAGTACGATTTGCATCGCCTTCTTGCCACGGCTGTTTTCTTATTTCTGCAAGCCGAAGGGACACACACACGTACACACACACACTCACAAACACACACACACACGCACGCACACACGCACACACACGTACACTCACACACACACAAACACGCACACACGCACACACACATACATTCTTCACCTCTCGACTCCTACCTATTAGTCGCCTCTTACGATAGGCAGGGCCTTCTTGCCTTGGCCGTGTTCTTATCACTGCAAGCCGAACGGACACACACACATACTCACACACGCACACACACACGCACACACGCACACAAACATACACTCTTCACCTCTCGACTCCTACCTATTAGTCGCCTCTTACGATAGGCAGGGCCTTCTTGCCTCGGTCGTGTTCTTATTTCTGCAAGCCGAACTAACACACACACATAATCACACACGCACATACACACGCACACACGCACACACACACATACACTCTTCACCTCTCGACTCCTACTTATTACTCGCCTCTTACGACAGGCAGGGCCTTCTTGCCACGGCTGTGTTCTTACCTCTGCGAGCCGAACGGACACACACACATACTCACACACGCACACACACACGCACACACGCACACAAACATACACTCTTCACCTCTCGACTCCTACCTATTAGTCGCCTCTTACGATAGGCAGGGCCTTCTTGCCTCGGTCGTGTTTTTATCTCTGCAAGCCGAACTAACACACACACATACTCACACACGCACACACACACGCACACACGCACACACACATACACTTTTCACCTCTCGACTCCTACTTATTAGTCGCCCACTCTTCGCCTCTCGACTCTTATCCATTAGTCGCCCCGTACAATTTGCAGCCCTTTCTTGCCTCTCGACTTCTACTTATTACTCGCCTCTTACGACAGGCAGGGCCTTCTTGCCACGGCTGTGTTCTTATCTCTGGGGCCGACCGCACACACACACTCACACACACTCACACACCCACACACGCACACACAAACACACGCACACAGGCACAAACGCACACACGCAAACGCACACGCACACACTCTCCACCTCTCGACTCCTATCCATTAGTAGCCTCTTAAGACAGGCAGGGCCTTCTTGCCACGAACGCATTCTTATCTCTGCGAGCCGAACGGACACACACACACACTCACACACAAACACACACACGCAAGCACACATACACTATTCACCTCTCGACTTCTACCCATTATTCTCCTCTTACGACAGGCAGGGACCTCTTGCCACGGCCGTGTTCTCATTTCAGCGAGCCGACCGGACACACCCACACACGCACACACAAACACACGCACACAGGCACAAACGCACACACGCAAACGCACACGCACACACTCTCCACCTCTCGACTCCTATCCATTAGTCGCCTCTTAAGACAGGCAGGGCCTTCTTGCCACGAACGCATTCTTATCTCTGCGAGCCGAACGGACACACACACACACTCACACACAAACACACACACGCACACACTCACATACCCTCTTCACCTCTCGACTCCTACCCATTAGTCGCCTCTTACGACAGGCAGGGCCTTCTTGCCACAGCCGTGTTCTCATTTCAGCGAGCCGACCGGACACACCCACACACGCACACACAAACACACGCACACAGGCACAAACGCACACACGCAAACGCACACGCACACACTCTCCACCTCTCGACTCCTATCCATTAGTCGCCTCTTAAGACAGGCAGGGCCTTCTTGCCACGAACGCATTCTTATCTCTGCGAGCCGAACGGACACACACACACACTCACACACAAACACACACACGCACACACTCACATACCCTCTTCACCTCTCGAATCCTACCCATTAGTCGCCTCTTACGACAGGCAGGGCCTTCTTGCCACGGCCGTGTTCTCATTTCAGCGAGCCGACCGGACACACCCACACACGCACACACAAACACACGCACACAGGCACACACGCACACACGCACACGTACACGCACACGCACACGCTCTCCACCTCTCGACTCCTATCCATTAGTCGCCCCTTAAGACAGGCAGGGCCTTCTTGCCTCGGCCGTATTCTTATCTCTGCAAGCCAAACGGACACACAGACATACACACACACACTCACACACGCACAAACACACGCACACACACACACAGACACATACACTCTTCACCTCTCAACACCTATTCATTAGACGCCTCTTACGACAGGCAGGAACTTCTTGCCACGGCCGTGTTCTTATCTCTGCGAGCCGAACGGACACACACACACACTCACACAGACAAGCACGCACACACGCCACTTACACGCACACACACATACACTCACGCACACACAAACACGCACACACACATACCCTCTTCACCTCTCGACTCCTACCCATTAGTCGCCTCTTACGACAGGCAGGGCCTTCTTGCCACAGTTATGTTCTCATTTCAGCGAGCCGACCGGACACACACACACACGGACACACAAACACACGCACACAGGCACAAACGCACCCACGCAAACGCACACTCACACGCACACACTCTCCACCTCTCGACTTCTATCCATTAGTCGCCTCTTAAGACAGGCAGGGCATTCTTGCCACGAACGCATTCTTATCTCTGCGAGCCAAACGGACACACACACACACTCACACAGACAAGCACGCACACACGCCACTTACACGCACACACACATACACTCACGCACACACAAACACGCACACACGCACACACACATACATTCTTCACCTCTCGACTCCTACCTATTAGTCGTCTCTCACGACAGGCAGGGCCTTCTTGCCTCGGCCGTGTTCTTATCTCTGCAAGCCGAACGGACACACACACATACTCACACACGCACACACGCACCCACACACATACACTCTTCACCTCTCGACTCCTACCTATTAGTCGCCCACTCTTCACCTCTCGACTCCTAACCATTAGTCGCCCCGTACGATTTGCATCGCCTTCTTGCCACGGCTGTTTACTTATCTCTGCGAGCCGAAGGGACACACACACATACACACACACACACTCACAAACACATACACACACACGCACGCACACACGCACACACACATACACTCACACACACACAAACAAGCACACACGCACACACACATACATTCTTCACCTCTCGACTCCTACCTATTAGTCGCCTCTTACGACAGGCAGGGCCTTCTTGCCTTGGCCGTGTTCTTATCACTGCAAGCCGAACGGACACACACACCTACTCACACACGCACACACACACGCACACACGCACACACACATACACTCTTCACCTCTCGACTCCTACCTATTAGTCGCCTCTTACGATAGGCAGGGCCTTCTTGCCTCGGTCGTGTTCTTTTTTCTGCAAGCCGAACTAACACACACGCACACGCACACACGCACACACACATACACTCTTCGCCTCTCGACTCCTATCCATTAGTCGCCCCGTACGATTTGCATCGCTTTCTTGCCACGGCTGTTTTCTTATCTCTGCGAGCCGAAGGGACACACACACATACTCACACACGCACACACACACGCACACACGCACCCAAATATACACTCTTCACCTCTCGACTCCTACCTATTAGTCGCCTCTTACGATAGGCAGGGCCTTCTTGCCTCAGTCGTGTTCTTATTTCTGCAAGCCGAACTAACACACACACATACTCACACACGCACACACACACTCACACACGCACACACACACATACACTCTTCTTAAGACAGGCAGGGCCTTCTTGCCACGGACGTATTCTCATCTCTGCGAGCCGAACGGACACACACACAAGCACAGACAAATACACGCACACAGGCACACACGCACACACGCACACGTACACGCACACGCACACGCTCTCCACCTCTCGACTCCTATCCATTAGTCGCCCCTTAAGACAGGCAGGGCCTTCTTGCCTCGGCCGTATTCTTATCTCTGCAAGCCAAACGGACACACAGACATACACACACACACTTACACACGCACAAACACACGCACACACACACAGACACATACACTCTTCACCTCTCGACTCCTATTCATTAGACGCCTCTTACGACAGGCAGGGACTTCTTGCCACGGCCGTGTTCTTATCTCTGCGAGCCGAACGGACACACACACACTCACACGCACACACGCACACACACACGCACACACGCACACACACACAAATACACTCTTCACCTCTCGACTCCACCCATTTGTCGCCTCTTACGACAGGCAGGGCCTTCTTGCCACGGCCGTGTTCTCATTTCAGCGAGCCGACCGGACACACCCACACACGCACACACAAACACACGCACACAGGCACAAACGCACACACGCAAACGCACACGCACACACTCTCCACCTCTCGACTCCTATCCATTAGTCGCCTCTTAAGACAGGCAGGGCCTTCTTGCCACGAACGCATTCTTATCTCTGCAAGCCGAACGGACACACACACACGCACACACGCACACACGCACACGCACACCCACACGCACACACTCTCCACCTCTCGATTCCTATCCATTAGTCGCCTCTTAAGACAGGCAGGGCCTTCTTGCCACGGACGTATTCTCATCTCTGCGAGCCGAACAAACACACACACGCACAGACAAACACACGCACACAGGCACACACGCACACACGCACACGTACACGCACACGCACACGCTCTCCACCTCTCGACTCCTATCCATTAGTCGCCCCTTAAGACAGGCAGGGCCTTCTTGCCTCGGCCGTATTCTTATCTCTGCAAGCCAAACGGACACACAGACATACACACACACACTCACACACGCACAAACACACGCACACACACACAGACACATACACTCTTCACCTCTCGACTCCTATTCATTAGACGCCTCTTACGACAGGCAGGGACTTCTTGCCACGGCCGTGTTCTTATCTCTGCGAGCCGAACGGACACACACACATACACACACACACACTCACAAACACATACACACACGCACGCACACACGCACACACACATACACTCACACACACACAAACAAGCACACACGCACACACACATACATTCTTCACCTCTCGACTCCTACCTATTAGTCGCCTCTTACGACAGGCAGGGCCTTCTTGCCTCGGCCGTGTTCTTATCTCTGCAAGCCGAACGGACACACACACACATACTCACACACGCACACACACACGCACACACGCACCCACACACATACACTCTTCACCTCTCGACTACTACCTATTAGTCGCCTCTTACGATAGGCAGGGCCTTCTTGCCTCGGTCGTGTTCTTATTTCTGCAAGCCGAACTAACACACACACATACTCACACACGCACACACACACGCACACACGCACACACACACATACACTCTTCACCTCTCGACTCCTACTTATTACTCGCCTCTTACGACAGGCAGGGCCTTCTTGCCACGGCTGTGTTCTTATCTCTGCGAGCCGACCTCACATACACACACTCACACACACTCACACACTCACATACACACACACTTAAACACGCAAGCACACACGCACACACACACACACATACACTCTTCACCTCTCGACTCCTACTTATTACTCGCCTCTTACGACAGGCAGGGCCTTCTTGCCACGGCTGTGTTCTTATCTCTGCGAGCCGACCGCACACACACACACTCACACACACTCACACACTCACATACACACACACTTAAACACGCACGCACACACGCACACACACACACATACACTCTTCACCTCTCGACTACTACCCATTATTCTCCTCTTTCGACCGGCAGGGACTTCTTGCCACGGCCGTGTTCTTATCTCTGCAAGCCGAACGGACACACACACACACACGCACACACAAACACACGCACACAGGCACACACGCACACACGCACACGCACACGTACGCGCACACAGTCTCCACCTCTCGACTCCTACCTATTAGTCGCCTCTTACGACAGGCAGGGCCTTCTTGCCTTGGCCGTGTTCTTATCACTGCAAGCCGAACGGACACACACACCTACTCACACACGCACACACACACGCACACACGCACACACACATACACTCTTCACCTCTCGACTCCTACCTATTAGTCGCCTCTTACGACATTCAGGGACTTCTTGCCACGGCCGTGTTCTTATCTCTGCGAGCCGAACGGACACACACACACTCACACACACACGCCCGCAAACACGCACACACACACGCACCCACGCACACGCACACGCACACGCACACGCACACACTTTCCACCTCTCGACTCCTATCCATTAGCCGCCTCTTAAGACAGGCAGGGCCTTCTTGCCCCGGCCGTATTCCTATCTCTGGAAGCCGAGCGGACAAACACACACACACACACGCACGCACGCACACACGCACACACACACACTCACACACGCACAAACACACGCACACACGCACACACACACACACACATACACTCTTCACCTCTCGACTCCTACCAATTAGTCGCCACTTACGACAGGCAGGGCCTTCTTGCCTCGGCCGTATTCTTATCTCTGAAGGCCGAACGGACACACACACACTCACACACACACGCACGTACAAACGCACACACACGCACACACACACACACACAAATACACTCTTCACCTCTCGACTCCTACCCATTAGTCGCCTCTTTCGACAGGCATGGCCTTCTTGCCTCGGCCGTATTCTAATCTCTGCGAGCCGAATAGACACACACAAACATACACACACACACACTTACACACGCACAAACACACACACACCCACACACGCACACACTCACGTACCCTCTTCACGTCTCCACTCCTACCCATTAGTCGCCTCTTACGACAGGCAGGGACTTCTTGCCACGGCCGTGTTCTTATCTCTGCAAGCCAAACGGACACACACACACGAACACACAAACACACGCACACATTCTCCACCTCTCGATTCCTATCCATTAGTCGCCTCTTAAGACAGGCAGGGCCTTCCTGCCACGGACGTATTCTTATCTCTGCGAGCCAAACGGACACACACACACACATACACACACATACTCACACACGCACAAACACACGCACACACACAAAGACACATACACTCTTCACCTCTCGACTCCCATTCATTAGTCGCCTCTTACGACAGGCAGGGACTTCTTGCCACGGCCGTGTTCTTATCTCTGCGAGCCGAACGGACACACACACACTCACACACAAACACACGCACACAGGCACACACGCACACACGCACACGTACACGCACACGCACACACTCTCCACCTCTCGACTAATATCCATTAGTCGCCTCTTAAGACAGGCAGGGCCTTCTTGCCTCGGCCGTATTCTTATCTCTGCAAGCCAAACGGACACACACACATACATACACACACATACTCACACACGCACAAACACACGCACACACACAAAGACACATACACTCTTCACCTCTCGACTCCCATTCATTAGTCGCCTCTTACGACAGGCAGGGACTTCTTGCCACGGCCGTGTTCTTATCTCTGCGAGCCGAACGGACACACACACACTCACACACACACACGCACACACGCACACACACACGCACACACGCACACACACAAATACACTCTTCACCTCTCGACTCCTACCCATTAGTCGCATCTTACGACAGGCATGGACTTATTGCCTCGGCCGTATTCTAATCTCTGCGAGCGGCACGGACACACACACCCTGACACACACACATTCACACACACACTCACACACGTACGAACACACGCACACACACACACATACACTCTTCACCTCTCGACACCTACCCATTATTCTCCTCTTACGACAGGCAGGGACTTCTTGCCACGGCCGTGTTCTTATCTCTGCAAGCCGAACGGATACACACACAGACGCACACACACACACGCACACGCACACGCACACGCACACACTCTCCACCTCTCGACTCCTACCCATTAGTCGCCTCTCACGACAGGCAGAGCCTTCTTGCCACGGCCGTGTTATCATCTCTGTGAGCCGACCGGACACACACACACATTCACACACGCTCTCACACACGTACGCACACACACACACACACACACATACACTCTTCACCTCTCGACTCCTACCCATTATTCTCCTCTTACGACAGGCAGGGACTTCTTGCTACGGCCGTGTTCTTATCCCTGCAAGCCGAACGGATACACACACAGACGCACACACACACACGCACACGCACACGCACACGCACACACTCTCCACCTCTCGACTCCTACCCATTAGTCGCCTCTTACGACAGGCAGAGCCTTCTTGCCACGGCCGTGTTCTCATCTCTGTGAGCCGACCGGACACACACACACATTCACACACACTCTCACACACGTACGCACACACACACACACACACACACACATACACTCTTCACCTTTCAACTCCTACCCATTATTCTCCTCTTACGACAGGCAGGGACTTCTTGCCACGGCCGTGTTCTTATCTCTGCAAGCCGAACGGACACACACATACACACACACTCACACACTCACACACACACACGCACACACGCACGCACACACGCACACACACATACACTCACACACACACAAACACGCACATACGCACACACACATACATTCTTCACCTCTCGACTCCTACCTATTAGTCGTCTCTCACGACAGGCAGGGCCTTCTTGCCTTGGCCGTGTTCTTATCTCTGCAAGCCGAACGGACACACACACATACTCACACACGCACACACACACGCACACACGCACCCACACACATACACTCTTCACCTCTCGACTCCTAATTATTAGTCGCCCACTCTTCACCTCTCGACTCCTACCCATTAGTCGCCCCGTACGATTTGCATCGCCTTCTTGCCACGGCTGTTTTCTTATTTCTGCAAGCCGAAGGGACACACACACGTACACACACACACTCACAAACACACACACACACGCACGCACACACGCACACACACGTACACTCACACACACACAAACACGCACACACGCACACACACATACATTCTTCACCTCTCGACTCCTACCTATTAGTCGCCTCTTACGATAGGCAGGGCCTTCTTGCCTTGGCCGTGTTCTTATCACTGCAAGCCGAACGGACACACACACATACTCACACACGCACACACACACGCACACACGCACACAAACATACACTCTTCACCTCTCGACTCCTACCTATTAGTCGCCTCTTACGATAGGCAGGGCCTTCTTGCCTCGGTCGTGTTCTTATTTCTGCAAGCCGAACTAACACACACACATACTCACACACGCACATACACACGCACACACGCACACACACACATACACTCTTCACCTCTCGACTCCTACTTATTACTCGCCTCTTACGACAGGCAGGGCCTTCTTGCCACGGCTGTGTTCTTACCTCTGCGAGCCGAACGAACACACACACATACTCACACACGCACACACACACGCACACACGCACACAAACATACACTCTTCACCTCTCGACTCCTACCTATTAGTCGCCTCTTACGATAGGCAGGGCCTTCTTGCCTCGGTCGTGTTTTTATCTCTGCAAGCCGAACTAACACACACACATACTCACACACGCACACACACACGCACACACGCACACACACATACACTTTTCACCTCTCGACTCCTACTTATTAGTCGCCCACTCTTCGCCTCTCGACTCCTATCCATTAGTCGCCCCGTACAATTTGCATCGCTTTCTTGCCACGGCTGTTTTCTTATCTCTGCGAGCCGAAGGGACACACACACATACTCACACACGCACACACACAAGCACACACGCACCCAAACATACACTCTTCACCTCTCGACTCCTACCTATTAGTCGCCTCTTACGATAGGCAGGGCCTTCTTGCCTCAGTCGTGTTCTTATTTCTGCAAGCCGAATTAACACACACACATACTCACACACGCACACACACACGCACACACGCACACACACACATACACTCTTCACCTCTCGACTTCTACTTATTACTCGCCTCTTACGACAGGCAGGGCCTTCTTGCCACGGCTGTGTTCTTATCTTTGGGGCCGATTGCACACACACACTCACACACACTCACACACCCACACACGCACACACAAACACACGCACACAGGCACAAACGCACACACGCAAACGCACACGCACACACTCTCCACCTCTCGACTCCTATCCATTAGTAGCCTCTTAAGACAGGCAGGGCCTTCTTGCCACGAACGCATTCTTATCTCTGCAAGCCAAACGGACACACAGACATACACACACAAACTCACACACGCACAAACACACGCACACACACACACAGACTGATACACTCTTCACCTCTCAACACCTATTCATTAGACGCCTCTTACGACAGGCAGGGGCTTCTTGCCACGGCCGTGTTCTTATCTCTGCGAGCCGAACGGACACACACACACAATCACACAGACAAGCACGCACACACGCACACACACATACACTCACGCACACACAAACACGCACACACGCACACACACATACCCTCTTCACCTCTCGACTCCTACCCATTAGTCGCCTCTTACGACAGGCAGGGCCTTCTTGCCACGAACGCATTCTTATCTCTGCAAGCCAAACGGACACACAGACATACACACACAAACTCACACACGCACAAACACACGCACACACACACACAGACTGATACACTCTTCACCTCTCAACACCTATTCATTAGACGCCTCTTACGACAGGCAGGGGCTTCTTGCCACGGCCGTGTTCTTATCTCTGCGAGCCGAACGGACACACACACACACTCACACAGACAAGCACGCACACACGCCACTTACACGCACACACACATACACTCACGCACACACAAACACGCACACACGCACACACACATACATTCTCCACCTATCGACTCCTACCTATTAGTCGTCTCTCACGACAGGCAGGGCCTTCTTGCCTCGGCCGTGTTCTTATCTCTGCAAGCCGAACGGACACACACACATACTCACACACGCGCACACACACGCACACACGCACCCACACACATACACTCTTCACCTCTCGACTCCTACCTATTAGTCGCCCACTCTTCACCTCTCGACTCCTAACCATTAGTCGCCCCGTACAATTTGCATCGCTTTCTTGCCACGGCTGTTTTCTTATCTCTGCGAGCCGAAGGGACACACACACATACTCACACACGCACACACACACGCACACACGCACCCAAACATACACTCTTCACCTCTCGACTCCTACCTATTAGTCGCCTCTTACGATAGGCAGGGCCTTCTTGCCTCAGTCGTGTTCTTATTTCTGCAAGCCGAACTAACACACACACATACTCACACACGCACACACACACGCACACACGCACACACACACATACACTCTTCACCTCTCGACTTCTACTTATTACTCGCCTCTTACGACAGGCAGGGCCTTCTTGCCACGGCTGTGTTCTTATCTCTGGGGCCGACCGCACACACACACTCACACACACTCACACACCCACACACGCACACACAAACACACGCACACAGGCACAAACGCACACACGCAAACGCACACGCACACACTCTCCACCTCTCGACTCCTATCCATTGATAGCCTCTTAAGACAGGCAGGGCCTTCTTGCCACGAACGCATTCTTATCTCTGCGAGCCGAACGGACACACACACACACTCACACACAAACACACACACGCAAGCACACATACACTATTCACCTCTCGACTTCTACCCATTATTCTCCTCTTACGACAGGCAGGGACCTCTTGCCACGGCCGTGTTCTCATTTCAGCGAGCCGACCGGACACACCCACACACGCACACACAAACACACGCACACAGGCACAAACGCACACACGCAAACGCACACGCACACACTCTCCACCTCTCGACTCCTATCCATTAGTCGCCTCTTAAGACAGGCAGGGCCTTCTTGCCACGAACGCATTCTTATCTCTGCGAGCCGAACGGACACACACACACACTCACACACAAACACACACACGCACACACTCACATACCCTCTTCACCTCTCGACTCCTACCCATTAGTCGCCTCTTACGACAGGCAGGGCCTTCTTGCCACGGCCGTGTTCTCATTTCAGCGAGCCGACCGGACACACCCACACACGCACACACAAACACACGCACACAGGCACAAACGCACACACGCAAACGCACACGCACACACTCTCCACCTCTCGACTCCTATCCATTAGTCGCCTCTTAAGACAGGCAGGGCCTTCTTGCCACGAACGCATTCTTATCTCTGCAAGCCGAACGGACACACACACACGCACACACGCACACACGCACACACGCACACACGCACACACGCACACACGCACACGCACACCCACACGCACACACTCTCCACCTCTCGATTCCTATCCATTAGTCGCCTCTTAAGACAGGCAGGGCCTTCTTGCCACGGACGTATTCTCATCTCTGCGAGCCGAACGGACACACACACACACTCACACACAAACACACACACGCACACACTCACATACCCTCTTCACCTCTCGACTCCTACCCATTAGTCGCCTCTTACGACAGGCAGGGCCTTCTTGCCACGGCCGTGTTCTCATTTCAGCGAGCCGACCGGACACACCCACACACGCACACACAAACACACGCACACAGGCACAAACGCACACACGGAAACGCACACGCACACACTCTCCACCTCTCGACTCCTATCCATTAGTCGCCTCTTAAGACAGGCAGGGCCTTCTTGCCACGAACGCATTCTTATCTCTGCAAGCCGAACGGACACACACACACGCACACACGCACACACGCACACACGCACACACGCACACACGCACACACGCACACGCACACCCACACGCACACACTCTCCACCTCTCGACTCCTATCCATTAGTCGCCTCTTAAGACAGGCAGGGCCTTCTTGCCACGAACGCATTCTTATCTCTGCAAGCCGAACGGACACACACACACGCACACACGCACACACGCACACACGCACACAGGCACACACGCACACACGCACACGTACACGCACACGCACACGCTCTCCACCTCTCGACTCCTATCCATTTGTCGCCCCTTAAGACAGGCAGGGCCTTCTTGCCTCGGCCGTATTCTTATCTCTGCAAGCCAAACGGACACACAGACATACACACACAAACTCACACACGCACAAACACACGCACACACACACACACACAGACACATACACTCTTCACCTCTCAACACCTATTCATTAGACGCCCCGTACAATTTGCATCGCTTTCTTGCCACGGCTGTTTTCTTATCTCTGCGAGCCGAAGGGACACACACACATACTCACACACGCACACACACACGCACACACGCACCCAAACATACACTCTTCACCTCTCGACTCCTACCTATTAGTCGCCTCTTACGATAGGCAGGGCCTTCTTGCCTCAGTCGTGTTCTTATTTCTGCAAGCCGAACTAACACACACACATACTCACACACGCACACACACACGCACACACGCACACACACACATACACTCTTCACCTCTCGACTTCTACTTATTACTCGCCTCTTACGACAGGCAGGGCCTTCTTGCCACGGCTGTGTTCTTATCTCTGGGGCCGACCGCACACACACACTCACACACACTCACACACCCACACACGCACACACAAACACACGCACACAGGCACAAACGCACACACGCAAACGCACACGCACACACTCTCCACCTCTCGACTCCTATCCATTAGTAGCCTCTTAAGACAGGCAGGGCCTTCTTGCCACGAACGCATTCTTATCTCTGCGAGCCGAACGGACACACACACACACTCACACACAAACACACACACGCAAGCACACATACACTATTCACCTCTCGACTTCTACCCAATATTCTCCTCTTACGACAGGCAAGGACCTCTTGCCACGGCCGTGTTCTCATTTCAGCGAGCCGACCGGACACACCCACACACGCACACACAAACACACGCACACAGGCACAAACGCACACACGCAAACGCACACGCACACACTCTCCACCTCTCGACTCCTATCCATTAGTCGCCTCTTAAGACAGGCAGGGCCTTCTTGCCACGAACGCATTCTTATCTCTGCGAGCCGAACGGACACACACACACACTCACACACAAACACACACACGCACACACTCACATACCCTCTTCACCTCTCGACTCCTACCCATTAGTCGCCTCTTACGACAGGCAGGGCCTTCTTGCCACGGCCGTGTTCTCATTTCAGCGAGCCGACCGGACACACCCACACACGCACACACAAACACACGCACACAGGCACAAACGCACACACGCAAACGCACACGCACACACTCTCCACCTCTTGACTCCTATCCATTAGTCGCCTCTTAAGACAGGCAGGGCCTTCTTGCCACGAACGCATTCTTATCTCTGCAAGCCGAACGGACACACACACACGCACACACGCACACACGCACACACGCACACACACACGCACACGCACACACTCTCCACCTCTCGACTCCTATCCATTAGTCGCCTCTTAAGACAGGCAGGGCCTTCTTGCCACGAACGCATTCTTATCTCTGCAAGCCGAACGGACACACACACACGCACACAGGCACAAACGCACCCACGCAAACGCACACGCACACGCACACACTCTCCACCTCTCGACTTCTATCCATTAGTCGCCTCTTAAGACAGGCAGGGCATTCTTGCCACGAACGCATTCTTATCTCACTCTTGCCTACACTCACGCACACACAAACACGCACACACGCACACACACATACATTCTCCACCTCTCGACTCCTACCCATTATTCTCCTCTTACGACAGGCAGGGACTTCTTGCTACGGCCGTGTTCTTATCTCTGCAAGCCGAACGGATACACACACAGACGCACACACACACACGCACACGCACACGCACACGCACACACTCTCCACCTCTCGACTCCTACCCATTAGTCGCCTCTTACGACAGGCAGAGCCTTCTTGCCACGGCCGTGTTCTCATCTCTGTGAGCCGACCGGACACACACACACATTCACACACACTCTCACACACGTACGCACACACACACACACACACATACACTCTTCACCTCTCAACTCCTACCCATTATTCTCCTCTTACGACAGGCAGGGACTTCTTGCCATGGCCGTGTTCTTATCTCTGCAAGCCGAACGGACACACACATACACACACACTCACACACTCACACACACACACGCACACACGCACGCACACACGCACACACACATACACTCACACACACACAAACACGCACATACGCACACACACATACATTCTTCACCTCTCGACTCCTACCTATTAGTCTCTCACGACAGGCAGGGCCTTCTTGCCTTGGCCGTGTTCTTATCTCTGCAAGCCGAACGGACACACACACATACTCACACACGCACACACACACATACACTCTTCACCTCTCGACTCCTACTTATTACTCGCCTCTTACGACAGGCAGGGCCTTCTTGCCACGGCGGTGTTCTTACCTCTGCGAGCCGAACGGACACACACACATACTCACACACGCACACACACACGCACACACGCACACAAACATACACTCTTCACCTCTCGACTCCAACCTATTAGTCGCCTCTTACGATAGGCAGGGCCTTCTTGCCTCGGTCGTGTTTTTATCTCTGCAAGCCGAACTAACACACACACATACTCACACACGCACACACACACGCACACACGCACACACACATACACTTTTCACCTCTCGACTCCTACTTATTAGTCGCCCACTCTTCGCCTCTCGACTCCTATCCATTAGTCGCCCCGTACAATTTGCATCGCTTTCTTGCCACGGCTGTTTTCTTATCTCTGCGAGCCGAAGGGACACACACACATACTCACACACGCACACACACACGCACACACGCACCCAAACATACACTCTTCACCTCTCGACTCCTACCTATTAGTCGCCTCTTACGATAGGCAGGGCCTTCTTGCCTCAGTCGTGTTCTTATTTCTGCAAGCCGAACTAACGCACACACATACTCACACACGCACACACACACGCACACACGCACACACACACACATACACTCTTCACCTCTCGACTTCTACTTATTACTCGCCTCTTACGACAGGCAGGGCCTTCTTGCCACGGCTGTGTTCTTATCTCTGGGGCCGACCGCACACACACACTCACACACACTCACACACCCACACACGCACACACAAACACACGCACACAGGCACAAACGCACACACGCAAACGCACACGCACACACTCTCCACCTCTCGACTCCTATCCATTAGTAGCCTCTTAAGACAGGCAGGGCCTTCTTGCCACGAACGCATTCTTATCTCTGCGAGCCGAACGGACACACACACACACACTCACACACAAACACACACACGCAAGCACACATACACTATTCACCTCTCGACTTCTACCCATTATTCTCCTCTTACGACAGGCAGGGACCTCTTGCCACGGCCGTGTTCTCATTTCAGCGAGCCGACCGGACACACCCACACACGCACACACAAACACACGCACACAGGCACAAACGCACACACGCAAACGCACACGCACACACTCTCCACCTCTCGACTCCTATCCATTAGTCGCCTCTTAAGATAGGCAGGGCCTTCTTGCCACGAACGCATTCTTATCTCTGCGAGCCGAACGGACACACACACACTCACACACAAACACACACACGCACACACTCACATACCCTCTTCACCTCTCGACTCCTACCCATTAGTCGCCTCTTACGACAGGCAGGGCCTTCTTGCCACGGCCGTGTTCTCATTTCAGCGAGCCGACCGGACACACCCACACACAAACACACGCACACAGGCACAAACGCACACACGCAAACGCACACGCACACACTCTCCACCTCTCGACTCCTATCCATTAGTCGCCTCTTAAGACAGGCAGGGCCTTCTTGCCACGAACGCATTCTTATCTCTGCAAGCCGAACGGACACACACACGCACACACGCACACACGCACACACGCACACACGCACACACGCACACGCACACCCACACGCACACACTCTCCACCTCTCGATTCCTATCCATTAGTCGCCTCTTAAGACAGGCAGGGCCTTCTTGCTACGGACGTATTCTCATCTCTGCGAGCCGAACGGACACACACACACGCACAGACAAACACACGCACACAGGCACACACGCACACACGCACACGTACACGCACACGCACACGCTCTCCACCTCTCGACTCCTATCCATTAGTCGCCCCTTAAGACAGGCAGGGCCTTCTTGCCTCGGCCGTATTCTTATCTCTGCAAGCCAAACGGACACACAGACATACACACACAAACTCACACACGCACAAACACACGCACACACACACACAGACACATACACTCTTCACCTCTCAACACCTATTCATTAGACGCCTCTTACGACAGGCAGGGACTTCTTGCCACGGCCGTGTTCTTATCTCTGCGAGCCGAACGGACACACACACACACTCACACAGACAAGCACGCACACACGCACACACACATACACTCACGCACACACAAACACGCACACACGCACACACACATACCCTCTTCACCTCTCGACTCCTACCCATTAGTCGCCTCTTACGACAGGCAGGGCTTTCTTGCCACGGTTATGTTCTCATTTCAGCGAGCCGACCGGACACACACACACACGGACACACAAACACACGCACACAGGCACAAACGCACCCACGCAAACGCACACGCACACGCACACACTCTCCACCTCTCGACTTCTATCCATTAGTCGCCTCTTAAGACAGGCAGGGCATTCTTGCCACGAACGCATTCTTATCTCTGCGAGCCAAACGGACACACACACACACTCACACAGACAAGCACGCACACACGCCACTTACACGCACACACACATACACTCACGCACACACAAACACGCACACACGCACACACACATACATTCTCCACCTCTCGACTCCTACCTATTAGTCGTCTCTCACGACAGGCAGGGCCTTCTTGCCTCGGCTGTGTTCTTATCTCTGCAAGCCGAACGGACACACACACATACTCACACACGCACACACACACGCACACACGCACCCACACACATACACTCTTCACCTCTCGACTCCTACCTATTAGTCGCCCACTCTTCACCTCTCGACTCCTAACCATTAGTCGCCCCGTACGATTTGCATCGCCTTCTTGCCACGGCTGTTTACTTATCTCTGCGAGCCGAAGGGACACACACACATACACACACACACACACTCACAAACACATACACACACACGCACGCACACACGCACACACACATACACTCACACACACACAAACAAGCACACACGCACACACACATACATTCTTCACCTCTCTACTCCTACCTATTAGTCGCCTCTTACGACAGGCAGGGCCTTCTTGTCTTGGCCGTGTTCTTATCACTGCAAGCCGAACGGACACACACACCTACTCACACCCGCACGCACACACGCACACACACATACACTCACACACACACAAACAAGCACACACGCACACACACATACATTCTTCACCTCTCGACTCCTACCTATTAGTCGCCTCTTACGACAGGCAGGGCCTTCTTGCCTCGGCCGTGTTCTTATCTCTGCAAGCCGAACGGACACACACACACATACTCACACACGCACACACACACGCACACACGCACACACACACATACACTCTTCACCTCTCGACTACTACCTATTAGTCGCCTCTTACGATAGGCAGGGCCTTCTTGCCTCGGTCGTGTTCTTATTTCTGCAAGCCGAACTAACACACACACATACTCACACACGCACACACACACGCACACACGCACACACACACATACACTCTTCACCTCTCGACTCCTACTTATTACTCGCCTCTTACGACAGGCAGGGCCTTCTTGCCACGGCTGTGTTCTTATCTCTGCGAGCCGACCTCACATACACACACTCACACACACTCACACACTCACATACACACACACTTAAACACGCAAGCACACACGCACACACACACACACATACACTCTTCACCTCTCGACTCCTACTTATTACTCGCCTCTTACGACAGGCAGGGCCTTCTTGCCACGGCTGTGTTCTTATCTCTGCGAGCCGACCGCACACACACACACTCACACACACTCACACACTCACATACACACACACTTAAACACGCACGCACACACGCACACACACACACATACACTCTTCACCTCTCGACTACTACCCATTATTCTCCTCTTTCGACCGGCAGGGACTTCTTGCCACGGCCGTGTTCTTATCTCTGCAAGCCGAACGGACACACACACACACACGCACACACAAACACACGCACACAGGCACACACGCACACACGCACACGCACACGTACGCGCACACAGTCTCCACCTCTCGACTCCTACCTATTAGTCGCCTCTTACGACAGGCAGGGCCTTCTTGCCTTGGCCGTGTTCTTATCACTGCAAGCCGAACGGACACACACACCTACTCACACACGCACACACACACGCACACACGCACACACACATACACTCTTCACCTCTCGACTCCTACCTATTAGTCGCCTCTTACGACATTCAGGGACTTCTTGCCACGGCCGTGTTCTTATCTCTGCGAGCCGAACGGACACACACACACTCACACACACACGCCCGCAAACACGCACACACACACGCACCCACGCACACGCACACGCACACGCACACACTTTCCACCTCTCGACTCCTATCCATTAGCCGCCTCTTAAGACAGGCAGGGCCTTCTTGCCCCGGCCGTATTCCTATCTCTGGAAGCCGAGCGGACAAACACACACACACACACGCACGCACGCACACACGCACACACACACACTCACACACGCACAAACACACGCACACACGCACACACACACACACACATACACTCTTCACCTCTCGACTCCTACCAATTAGTCGCCACTTACGACAGGCAGGGCCTTCTTGCCTCGGCCGTATTCTTATCTCTGAAGGCCGAACGGACACACACACACTCACACACACACGCACGTACAAACGCACACACACGCACACACACACACACACAAATACACTCTTCACCTCTCGACTCCTACCCATTAGTCGCCTCTTTCGACAGGCATGGCCTTCTTGCCTCGGCCGTATTCTAATCTCTGCGAGCCGAATAGACACACACAAACATACACACACACACACTTACACACGCACAAACACACACACACCCACACACGCACACACTCACGTACCCTCTTCACGTCTCCACTCCTACCCATTAGTCGCCTCTTACGACAGGCAGGGACTTCTTGCCACGGCCGTGTTCTTATCTCTGCAAGCCAAACGGACACACACACACGAACACACAAACACACGCACACATTCTCCACCTCTCGATTCCTATCCATTAGTCGCCTCTTAAGACAGGCAGGGCCTTCCTGCCACGGACGTATTCTTATCTCTGCGAGCCAAACGGACACACACACACACATACACACACATACTCACACACGCACAAACACACGCACACACACAAAGACACATACACTCTTCACCTCTCGACTCCCATTCATTAGTCGCCTCTTACGACAGGCAGGGACTTCTTGCCACGGCCGTGTTCTTATCTCTGCGAGCCGAACGGACACACACACACTCACACACAAACACACGCACACAGGCACACACGCACACACGCACACGTACACGCACACGCACACACTCTCCACCTCTCGACTAATATCCATTAGTCGCCTCTTAAGACAGGCAGGGCCTTCTTGCCTCGGCCGTATTCTTATCTCTGCAAGCCAAACGGACACACACACATACATACACACACATACTCACACACGCACAAACACACGCACACACACAAAGACACATACACTCTTCACCTCTCGACTCCCATTCATTAGTCGCCTCTTACGACAGGCAGGGACTTCTTGCCACGGCCGTGTTCTTATCTCTGCGAGCCGAACGGACACACACACACTCACACACACACACGCACACACGCACACACACACGCACACACGCACACACACAAATACACTCTTCACCTCTCGACTCCTACCCATTAGTCGCATCTTACGACAGGCATGGACTTATTGCCTCGGCCGTATTCTAATCTCTGCGAGCGGCACGGACACACACACCCTGACACACACACATTCACACACACACTCACACACGTACGAACACACGCACACACACACACATACACTCTTCACCTCTCGACACCTACCCATTATTCTCCTCTTACGACAGGCAGGGACTTCTTGCCACGGCCGTGTTCTTATCTCTGCAAGCCGAACGGATACACACACAGACGCACACACACACACGCACACGCACACGCACACGCACACACTCTCCACCTCTCGACTCCTACCCATTAGTCGCCTCTCACGACAGGCAGAGCCTTCTTGCCACGGCCGTGTTATCATCTCTGTGAGCCGACCGGACACACACACACATTCACACACGCTCTCACACACGTACGCACACACACACACACACACACATACACTCTTCACCTCTCGACTCCTACCCATTATTCTCCTCTTACGACAGGCAGGGACTTCTTGCTACGGCCGTGTTCTTATCCCTGCAAGCCGAACGGATACACACACAGACGCACACACACACACGCACACGCACACGCACACGCACACACTCTCCACCTCTCGACTCCTACCCATTAGTCGCCTCTTACGACAGGCAGAGCCTTCTTGCCACGGCCGTGTTCTCATCTCTGTGAGCCGACCGGACACACACACACATTCACACACACTCTCACACACGTACGCACACACACACACACACACACACACACATACACTCTTCACCTTTCAACTCCTACCCATTATTCTCCTCTTACGACAGGCAGGGACTTCTTGCCACGGCCGTGTTCTTATCTCTGCAAGCCGAACGGACACACACATACACACACACTCACACACTCACACACACACACGCACACACGCACGCACACACGCACACACACATACACTCACACACACACAAACACGCACATACGCACACACACATACATTCTTCACCTCTCGACTCCTACCTATTAGTCGTCTCTCACGACAGGCAGGGCCTTCTTGCCTTGGCCGTGTTCTTATCTCTGCAAGCCGAACGGACACACACACATACTCACACACGCACACACACACGCACACACGCACCCACACACATACACTCTTCACCTCTCGACTCCTAATTATTAGTCGCCCACTCTTCACCTCTCGACTCCTACCCATTAGTCGCCCCGTACGATTTGCATCGCCTTCTTGCCACGGCTGTTTTCTTATTTCTGCAAGCCGAAGGGACACACACACGTACACACACACACTCACAAACACACACACACACGCACGCACACACGCACACACACGTACACTCACACACACACAAACACGCACACACGCACACACACATACATTCTTCACCTCTCGACTCCTACCTATTAGTCGCCTCTTACGATAGGCAGGGCCTTCTTGCCTTGGCCGTGTTCTTATCACTGCAAGCCGAACGGACACACACACATACTCACACACGCACACACACACGCACACACGCACACAAACATACACTCTTCACCTCTCGACTCCTACCTATTAGTCGCCTCTTACGATAGGCAGGGCCTTCTTGCCTCGGTCGTGTTCTTATTTCTGCAAGCCGAACTAACACACACACATACTCACACACGCACATACACACGCACACACGCACACACACACATACACTCTTCACCTCTCGACTCCTACTTATTACTCGCCTCTTACGACAGGCAGGGCCTTCTTGCCACGGCTGTGTTCTTACCTCTGCGAGCCGAACGGACACACACACATACTCACACACGCACACACACACGCACACACGCACACAAACATACACTCTTCACCTCTCGACTCCTACCTATTAGTCGCCTCTTACGATAGGCAGGGCCTTCTTGCCTCGGTCGTGTTTTTATCTCTGCAAGCCGAACTAACACACACACATACTCACACACGCACACACACACGCACACACGCACACACACATACACTTTTCACCTCTCGACTCCTACTTATTAGTCGCCCACTCTTCGCCTCTCGACTCCTATCCATTAGTCGCCCCGTACAATTTGCATCGCTTTCTTGCCACGGCTGTTTTCTTATCTCTGCGAGCCGAAGGGACACACACACATACTCACACACGCACACACACAAGCACACACGCACCCAAACATACACTCTTCACCTCTCGACTCCTACCTATTAGTCGCCTCTTACGATAGGCAGGGCCTTCTTGCCTCAGTCGTGTTCTTATTTCTGCAAGCCGAATTAACACACACACATACTCACACACGCACACACACACGCACACACGCATACACACACATACACTCTTCACCTCTCGACTTCTACTTATTACTCGCCTCTTACGACAGGCAGGGCCTTCTTGCCACGGCTGTGTTCTTATCTCTGGGGCCGATTGCACACACACACTCACACACACTCACACACCCACACACGCACACACAAACACACGCACACAGGCACAAACGCACACACGCAAACGCACACGCACACACTCTCCACCTCTCGACTCCTATCCATTAGTAGCCTCTTAAGACAGGCAGGGCCTTCTTGCCACGAACGCATTCTTATCTTTGCAAGCCAAACGGACACACAGACATACACACACAAACTCACACACGCACAAACACACGCACACACACACACAGACTGATACACTCTTCACCTCTCAACACCTATTCATTAGACGCCTCTTACGACAGGCAGGGGCTTCTTGCCACGGCCGTGTTCTTATCTCTGCGAGCCGAACGGACACACACACACAATCACACAGACAAGCACGCACACACGCACACACACATACACTCACGCACACACAAACACGCACACACGCACACACACATACCCTCTTCACCTCTCGACTCCTACCCATTAGTCGCCTCTTACGACAGGCAGGGCCTTCTTGCCACGAACGCATTCTTATCTCTGCAAGCCAAACGGACACACACACACACTCACACAGACAAGCACGCACACACGCCACTTACACGCACACACACATACACTCACGCACACACAAACACGCACACACGCACACACACATACATTCTCCACCTATCGACTCCTACCTATTAGTCGTCTCTCACGACAGGCAGGGCCTTCTTGCCTCGGCCGTGTTCTTATCTCTGCAAGCCGAACGGACACACACACATACTCACACACGCGCACACACACGCACACACGCACCCACACACATACACTCTTCACCTCTCGACTCCTACCTATTAGTCGCCCACTCTTCACCTCTCGACTCCTAACCATTAGTCGCCCCGTACAATTTGCATCGCTTTCTTGCCACGGCTGTTTTCTTATCTCTGCGAGCCGAAGGGACACACACACATACTCACACACGCACACACACACGCACACACGCACCCAAACATACACTCTTCACCTCTCGACTCCTACCTATTAGTCGCCTCTTACGATAGGCAGGGCCTTCTTGCCTCAGTCGTGTTCTTATTTCTGCAAGCCGAACTAACACACACACATACTCACACACGCACACACACACGCACACACGCACACACACACATACACTCTTCACCTCTCGACTTCTACTTATTACTCGCCTCTTACGACAGGCAGGGCCTTCTTGCCACGGCTGTGTTCTTATCTCTGGGGCCGACCGCACACACACACTCACACACACTCACACACCCACACACGCACACACAAACACACGCACACAGGCACAAACGCACACACGCAAACGCACACGCACACACTCTCCACCTCTCGACTCCTATCCATTGATAGCCTCTTAAGACAGGCAGGGCCTTCTTGCCACGAACGCATTCTTATCTCTGCGAGCCGAACGGACACACACACACACTCACACACAAACACACACACGCAAGCACACATACACTATTCACCTCTCGACTTCTACCCATTATTCTCCTCTTACGACAGGCAGGGACCTCTTGCCACGGCCGTGTTCTCATTTCAGCGAGCCGACCGGACACACCCACACACGCACACACAAACACACGCACACAGGCACAAACGCACACACGCAAACGCACACGCACACACTCTCCACCTCTCGACTCCTATCCATTAGTCGCCTCTTAAGACAGGCAGGGCCTTCTTGCCACGAACGCATTCTTATCTCTGCGAGCCGAACGGACACACACACACACTCACACACAAACACACACGCACACACTCACATACCCTCTTCACCTCTCGACTCCTACCCATTAGTCGCCTCTTACGACAGGCAGGGCCTTCTTGCCACGGCCGTGTTCTCATTTCAGCGAGCCGACCGGACACACCCACACACGCACACACAAACACACGCACACAGGCACAAACGCACACACGCAAACGCACACGCACACACTCTCCACCTCTCGACTCCTATCCATTAGTCGCCTCTTAAGACAGGCAGGGCCTTCTTGCCACGAACGCATTCTTATCTCTGCAAGCCGAACGGACACACACACACGCACACACGCACACACGCACACACGCACACACGCACACACGCACACACGCACACGCACACCCACACGCACACACTCTCCACCTCTCGATTCCTATCCATTAGTCGCCTCTTAAGACAGGCAGGGCCTTCTTGCCACGGACGTATTCTCATCTCTGCGAGCCGAACGGACACACACACACACTCACACACAAACACACACACGCACACACTCACATACCCTCTTCACCTCTCGACTCCTACCCATTAGTCGCCTCTTACGACAGGCAGGGCCTTCTTGCCACGGCCGTGTTCTCATTTCAGCGAGCCGACCGGACACACCCACACACGCACACACAAACACACGCACACAGGCACAAACGCACACACGCAAACGCACACGCACACACTCTCCACCTCTCGACTCCTATCCATTAGTCGCCTCTTAAGACAGGCAGGGCCTTCTTGCCACGAACGCATTCTTATCTCTGCAAGCCGAACGGACACACACACACGCACACACGCACACACGCACACACGCACACACGCACACACGCACACGCACACCCACACGCACACACTCTCCACCTCTCGACTCCTATCCATTAGTCGCCTCTTAAGACAGGCAGGGCCTTCTTGCCACGAACGCATTCTTATCTCTGCAAGCCGAACGGACACACACACACGCACACACGCACACACGCACACACGCACACAGGCACACACGCACACACGCACACGTACACGCACACGCACACGCTCTCCACCTCTCGACTCCTATCCATTTGTCGCCCCTTAAGACAGGCAGGGCCTTCTTGCCTCGGCCGTATTCTTATCTCTGCAAGCCAAACGGACACACAGACATACACACACAAACTCACACACGCACAAACACACGCACACACACACACACACAGACACATACACTCTTCACCTCTCAACACCTATTCATTAGACGCCCCGTACAATTTGCATCGCTTTCTTGCCACGGCTGTTTTCTTATCTCTGCGAGCCGAAGGGACACACACACATACTCACACACGCACACACACACGCACACACGCACCCAAACATACACTCTTCACCTCTCGACTCCTACCTATTAGTCGCCTCTTACGATAGGCAGGGCCTTCTTGCCTCAGTCGTGTTCTTATTTCTGCAAGCCGAACTAACACACACACATACTCACACACGCACACACACACGCACACACGCACACACACACATACACTCTTCACCTCTCGACTTCTACTTATTACTCGCCTCTTACGACAGGCAGGGCCTTCTTGCCACGGCTGTGTTCTTATCTCTGGGGCCGACCGCACACACACACTCACACACACTCACACACCCACACACGCACACACAAACACACGCACACAGGCACAAACGCACACACGCAAACGCACACGCACACACTCTCCACCTCTCGACTCCTATCCATTAGTAGCCTCTTAAGACAGGCAGGGCCTTCTTGCCACGAACGCATTCTTATCTCTGCGAGCCGAACGGACACACACACACACTCACACACAAACACACACACGCAAGCACACATACACTATTCACCTCTCGACTTCTACCCAATATTCTCCTCTTACGACAGGCAAGGACCTCTTGCCACGGCCGTGTTCTCATTTCAGCGAGCCGACCGGACACACCCACACACGCACACACAAACACACGCACACAGGCACAAACGCACACACGCAAACGCACACGCACACACTCTCCACCTCTCGACTCCTATCCATTAGTCGCCTCTTAAGACAGGCAGGGCCTTCTTGCCACGAACGCATTCTTATCTCTGCGAGCCGAACGGACACACACACACACTCACACACAAACACACACACGCACACACTCACATACCCTCTTCACCTCTCGACTCCTACCCATTAGTCGCCTCTTACGACAGGCAGGGCCTTCTTGCCACGGCCGTGTTCTCATTTCAGCGAGCCGACCGGACACACCCACACACGCACACACAAACACACGCACACAGGCACAAACGCACACACGCAAACGCACACGCACACACTCTCCACCTCTCGACTCCTATCCATTAGTCGCCTCTTAAGACAGGCAGGGCCTTCTTGCCACGAACGCATTCTTATCTCTGCAAGCCGAACGGACACACACACACGCACACACGCACACACGCACACACGCACACACACACGCACACGCACACACTCTCCACCTCTCGACTCCTATCCATTAGTCGCCTCTTAAGACAGGCAGGGCCTTCTTGCCACGAACGCATTCTTATCTCTGCAAGCCGAACGGACACACACACACGCACACAGGCACAAACGCACCCACGCAAACGCACACGCACACGCACACACTCTCCACCTCTCGACTTCTATCCATTAGTCGCCTCTTAAGACAGGCAGGGCATTCTTGCCACGAACGCATTCTTATCTCACTCTTGCCTACACTCACGCACACACAAACACGCACACACGCACACACACATACATTCTCCACCTCTCGACTCCTACCCATTATTCTCCTCTTACGACAGGCAGGGACTTCTTGCTACGGCCGTGTTCTTATCTCTGCAAGCCGAACGGATACACACACAGACGCACACACACACACGCACACGCACACGCACACGCACACACTCTCCACCTCTCGACTCCTACCCATTAGTCGCCTCTTACGACAGGCAGAGCCTTCTTGCCACGGCCGTGTTCTCATCTCTGTGAGCCGACCGGACACACACACACATTCACACACACTCTCACACACGTACGCACACACACACACACACACATACACTCTTCACCTCTCAACTCCTACCCATTATTCTCCTCTTACGACAGGCAGGGACTTCTTGCCATGGCCGTGTTCTTATCTCTGCAAGCCGAACGGACACACACATACACACACACTCACACACTCACACACACACACGCACACACGCACGCACACACGCACACACACATACACTTACACACACACAAACACGCACATACGCACACACACATACATTCTTCACCTCTCGACTCCTACCTATTAGTCGTCTCTCACGACAGGCAGGGCCTTCTTGCCTTGGCCGTGTTCTTATCTCTGCAAGCCGAACGGACACACACACATACTCACACACGCACACACACACGCACACACGCACACACACACATACACTCTTCACCTCTCGACTCCTACTTATTACTCGCCTCTTACGACAGGCAGGGCCTTCTTGCCACGGCGGTGTTCTTACCTCTGCGAGCCGAACGGACACACACACATACTCACACACGCACACACACACGCACACACGCACACAAACATACACTCTTCACCTCTCGACTCCAACCTATTAGTCGCCTCTTACGATAGGCAGGGCCTTCTTGCCTCGGTCGTGTTTTTATCTCTGCAAGCCGAACTAACACACACACATACTCACACACGCACACACACACGCACACACGCACACACACATACACTTTTCACCTCTCGACTCCTACTTATTAGTCGCCCACTCTTCGCCTCTCGACTCCTATCCATTAGTCGCCCCGTACAATTTGCATCGCTTTCTTGCCACGGCTGTTTTCTTATCTCTGCGAGCCGAAGGGACACACACACATACTCACACACGCACACACACACGCACACACGCACCCAAACATACACTCTTCACCTCTCGACTCCTACCTATTAGTCGCCTCTTACGATAGGCAGGGCCTTCTTGCCTCAGTCGTGTTCTTATTTCTGCAAGCCGAACTAACGCACACACATACTCACACACGCACACACACACGCACACACGCACACACACACATACACTCTTCACCTCTCGACTTCTACTTATTACTCGCCTCTTACGACAGGCAGGGCCTTCTTGCCACGGCTGTGTTCTTATCTCTGGGGCCGACCGCACACACACACTCACACACACTCACACACCCACACACGCACACACAAACACACGCACACAGGCACAAACGCACACACGCAAACGCACACGCACACACTCTCCACCTCTCGACTCCTATCCATTAGTAGCCTCTTAAGACAGGCAGGGCCTTCTTGCCACGAACGCATTCTTATCTCTGCGAGCCGAACGGACACACACACACACACTCACACACAAACACACACACGCAAGCACACATACACTATTCACCTCTCGACTTCTACCCATTATTCTCCTCTTACGACAGGCAGGGACCTCTTGCCACGGCCGTGTTCTCATTTCAGCGAGCCGACCGGACACACCCACACACGCACACACAAACACACGCACACAGGCACAAACGCACACACGCAAACGCACACGCACACACTCTCCACCTCTCGACTCCTATCCATTAGTCGCCTCTTAAGATAGGCAGGGCCTTCTTGCCACGAACGCATTCTTATCTCTGCGAGCCGAACGGACACACACACACTCACACACAAACACACACACGCACACACTCACATACCCTCTTCACCTCTCGACTCCTACCCATTAGTCGCCTCTTACGACAGGCAGGGCCTTCTTGCCACGGCCGTGTTCTCATTTCAGCGAGCCGACCGGACACACCCACACACAAACACACGCACACAGGCACAAACGCACACACGCAAACGCACACGCACACACTCTCCACCTCTCGACTCCTATCCATTAGTCGCCTCTTAAGACAGGCAGGGCCTTCTTGCCACGAACGCATTCTTATCTCTGCAAGCCGAACGGACACACACACGCACACACGCACACACGCACACACGCACACACGCACACACGCACACGCACACCCACACGCACACACTCTCCACCTCTCGATTCCTATCCATTAGTCGCCTCTTAAGACAGGCAGGGCCTTCTTGCTACGGACGTATTCTCATCTCTGCGAGCCGAACGGACACACACACACGCACAGACAAACACACGCACACAGGCACACACGCACACACGCACACGTACACGCACACGCACACGCTCTCCACCTCTCGACTCCTATCCATTAGTCGCCCCTTAAGACAGGCAGGGCCTTCTTGCCTCGGCCGTATTCTTATCTCTGCAAGCCAAACGGACACACAGACATACACACACAAACTCACACACGCACAAACACACGCACACACACACACAGACACATACACTCTTCACCTCTCAACACCTATTCATTAGACGCCTCTTACGACAGGCAGGGACTTCTTGCCACGGCCGTGTTCTTATCTCTGCGAGCCGAACGGACACACACACACACTCACACAGACAAGCACGCACACACGCACACACACATACACTCACGCACACACAAACACGCACACACGCACACACACATACCCTCTTCACCTCTCGACTCCTACCCATTAGTCGCCTCTTACGACAGGCAGGGCTTTCTTGCCACGGTTATGTTCTCATTTCAGCGAGCCGACCGGACACACACACACACGGACACACAAACACACGCACACAGGCACAAACGCACCCACGCAAACGCACACGCACACGCACACACTCTCCACCTCTCGACTTCTATCCATTAGTCGCCTCTTAAGACAGGCAGGGCATTCTTGCCACGAACGCATTCTTATCTCTGCGAGCCAAACGGACACACACACACACTCACACAGACAAGCACGCACACACGCCACTTACACGCACACACACATACACTCACGCACACACAAACACGCACACACGCACACACACATACATTCTCCACCTCTCGACTCCTACCTATTAGTCGTCTCTCACGACAGGCAGGGCCTTCTTGCCTCGGCTGTGTTCTTATCTCTGCAAGCCGAACGGACACACACACATACTCACACACGCACACACACACGCACACACGCACCCACACACATACACTCTTCACCTCTCGACTCCTACCTATTAGTCGCCCACTCTTCACCTCTCGACTCCTAACCATTAGTCGCCCCGTACGATTTGCATCGCCTTCTTGCCACGGCTGTTTACTTATCTCTGCGAGCCGAAGGGACACACACACATACACACACACACACACTCACAAACACATACACACACACGCACGCACACACGCACACACACATACACTCACACACACACAAACAAGCACACACGCACACACACATACATTCTTCACCTCTCTACTCCTACCTATTAGTCGCCTCTTACGACAGGCAGGGCCTTCTTGCCTTGGCCGTGTTCTTATCACTGCAAGCCGAACGGACACACACACACATACTCACACACGCACACACACACGCACACACGCACCCAAATATACACTCTTCACCTCTCGACTCCTACCTATTAGTCGCCTCTTACGATAGGCAGGGCCTTCTTGCCTCAGTCGTGTTCTTATTTCTGCAAGCCGAACTAACACACACACATACTCACACACGCACACACACACACACACACGCACACACACATACACTCTTCACCTCTCGACTCCCACTTATTACTCGCCTCTTACGACAGGCAGGGCCTACTTGCCACGGTGTGTTCTTATCTCTGCGGGCCGACCGCACACACACACTCACACACACTCACACGCCCACACACGCACACACAAACACACGCACACAGGCACAAACGCACACACGCAAACGCACACGCACACACTCTCCACCTCTCGACTCCTATCCATTAGTCGCCTCTTAAGACAGGCAGGGCCTTCTTGCCACGAACGCATTCTTATTTCTGCAAGCCGAACGGACACACACACACGCACACACGCACACACGCACACGCACACCCACACGCACACACTCTCCACCTCTCGATTCCAATCCATTAGTCGCCTCTTAAGACAGGCAGGGCCTTCTTGCCACGGACGTATTCTCATCTCTGCGAGCCGAACGGACACACACACACGCACAGACAAATACACGCACACAGGCACACACGCACACACGCACACGTACACGCACACGCACACGCTCTCCACCTCTCGACTCCTATCCATTAGTCGCCCCTTAAGACAGGCAGGGCCTTCGTGCCTCGGCCGTATTCTTATCTCTGCAAGCCAAACGGACACACAGACATACACACACACACTTACACACGCACAAACACACGCACACACACACAGACACATACACTCTTCACCTCTCGACTCCTATTCATTAGACGCCTCTTACGACAGGCAGGGACTTCTTGCCACGGCCGTGTTCTTATCTCTGCGAGCCGAACGGACACACACACACTCACACGCACACACGCACACACACACGCACACACACACAAATACACTCTTCACCTCTCGACTCCTACCCATTAGTCGCCTCTTACGACAGGCAGGGCCTTCTTGCCACGGCCGTGTTCTCATTTCAGCGAGCCGACCGGACACACCCACACACGCACACACAAACACACGCACACAGGCACAAACGCACACACGCAAACGCACACGCACACACTCTCCACCTCTCGACTCCTATCCATTAGTCGCCTCTTAAGACAGGCAGGGCCTTCTTGCCACGAACGCATTCTTATCTCTGCAAGCCGAACGGACACACACACACATACACACACATACTCACACACGCACACACACACGCACACACGCACCCACACACATACACTCTTCACCTCTCGACTACTACCTATTAGTCGCCCACTCTTCACCTCTCGACTCCTACCCTTTAGTCGCCCCGTACGATTTGCATCGCCTTCTTGCCACGGCTGTTTACTTATCTCTGCGAGCCGAAGGGACACACACACATACACACACACACACTCACAAACACATACACACACACGCACGCACACACGCACACACACATACACTCACACACACACACAAACAAGCACACACGCACACACACACATACATTCTTCACCTCTCGACTCCTACCTATTAGTCGCCTCTTACGACAGGCAGGGCCTTCTTGCCTTGGCCGTGTTCTTATCACTGCAAGCCGAACGGACACACACACCTACTCACACACGCACACACACACGCACACACGCACACACACATACACTCTTCACCTCTCGACTCCTACCTATTTGTCGCCTCTTACGATAGGCAGGGCCTTCTTGCCTCGGTCGTGTTCTTATTTCTGCAAGCCGAACTAACACACACACATACTCACACACGCACACACACACGCACACACGCACACACACACATACACTCTTCACCTCTCGACTCCTACTTATTACTCGCCTCTTACGACAGGCAGGGCCTTCTTGCCACGGCTGTGTTCTTATCTCTGCGAGCCGACCGCACACACACACACTCACACACACTCACACACTCACATACACACACTTAAACACGCACGCACACACGCACACACACACACATACACTCTTCACCTCTCGACTACTACCCATTATTCTCCTCTTTCGACCGGCAGGGACTTCTTGCCACGGCCGTGTTCTTATCTCTGCAAGCCGAACGGACACACACACACACACGCACACACAAACACACGCACACAGGCACACACGCACACACGCACACGCACACGTACGCGCACACAGTCTCCACCTCTCGACTCCTACCTATTAGTCGCCTCTTACGACAGGCAGGGCCTTCTTGCCTTGGCCGTGTTCTTATCACTGCAAGCCGAACGGACACACACACCTACTCACACACGCACACACACACGCACACACGCACACACACATACACTCTTCACCTCTCGACTCCTACCTATTAGTCGCCTCTTACGACATTCAGGGACTTCTTGCCACGGCCGTGTTCTTATCTCTGCGAGCCGAACGGACACACACACACTCACACACACACGCCCGCAAACACGCACACACACACGCACCCGCACACGCACACGCACACGCACACACTCTTTACCTCTCGACTCCTATCCATTAGTCGCCTCTTAAGACAGGCAGGGCCTTCTTGCCACGGACGTATTCTTATCTCTGCACGCCGAACGGACACACATACATACACTCGCACACACACACACATACACGCTTCACCTCTCGACTCCTACCCATTAGTCGACTCTTACGACATTCAGGGACTTCTTGCCACGGCCGTGTATGCCACGCACACACGCACACACACACATACACTCTTCACCTCTCGACTCCTACTTATTACTCGCCTCTTACGACAGGCAGGGCCTTCTTGCCACGGCTGTGTTCTTACCTCTGCGAGCCGAACGGACACACACACATACTCACACACGCACACACACACGCACACAAACATACACTTTTCACCTCTCGACTCCTACTTATTAGTCGCCCACTCATCGCCTCTCGACTCCTATCCATTAGTCTCCCCGTACGATTTGCATCGCTTTCTTGCCACGGCTGTTTTCTTATCTCTGCGAGCCGAAAGGACACACACACATACATAAACACACACTCACAAACACACACACACACACGCACGCACACACGCACACACACATACACTCACACACACACAAACACGCACACACGCACACACACATACATTCTTCACCTCTCGACTCCTACATATTAGTCGCCTCTTACGATAGGCAGGGCCTTCTTGCCTTGGAAGTGTTCTTATCACTGCAAGCCGAACGGACACACACACACATACTCACACACGCACACACACACGCACACACGCACACAAACATACACTCTTTACCTCTCGACTCCTACCTATTAGTCGCCCCTTACGATAGGAAGGGCCTTCTTGCCTCAGTCGTGATCTTATTTCTGAAAGCCGAACTAACACACACACATACTCACACACGCACACACACACGCACACACGCACACACGCACACACGCACACACGCACACACACATACACTCTTCACCTCTCGACTCCTACTTATTACTCGCCTCTTACGACAGGCAGGGCCTTCTTGCCACGGCTGTGTTCTTATCTGTGCGAGCCGACCGCACACACACACACTCACACACACTCACACACTCACATACACACACACTTAAACACGCACGCACAGGTACACGTACACACTCTTCACCTCTCGACTCCTATCCATTAGTCGCCTCTTACGACAGTCAGGGCCTTCTTGCTACGGACGTGTTCTTATATCTGCGAGCCAAACGGACACACACACACACACACTCGCACACACACATACACACACATACACGCTTCACCTCTCGATTCCTACCCATTAGTCGCCTCTTACGACATTCAGGGACTTCTTGCCACGGCCGTGTGTGCCACGCACACACGAACACACACATACACTCTTCACCTCTCGACTCCTACTTATTACTCGCCTCTTACGACAGGCAGGGACTACTTGCCACAGTCGAGTTCTTATCTCTGTGTGCCGAACAGACACACACACTCACACACACACTCACACACACACGCACGCACACACGCACTCACACACACGCACCCACGCACACGCACACGCACACGCACACGCACACACTCTCCACCTCTCGACTACTACCCATTATTCTCCTCTTTCGACCGGCAGGGACTTCTTGCCACGGCCGTGTTCTTATCTCTGCAAGCCGAACGGACACACACACACACACGCACACACAAACACACGCACACACAAACACACGCACACAGGCACACACGCACACACGCACACGCACACGTACGCGCACACAGTCTCCACCTCTCGACTCCTACCAATTAGTCGCCTCTTACGATAGGCAGGGCCTTCTTGCCTTGGCCGTGTTCTTATCACTGCAAGCCGAACGGACACACACACCTACTCACACACGCACACACACACGCACACACGCACACACACATACACTCTTCACCTCTCGACTCCTACCTATTAGTCGCCTCTTACGACATTCAGGGACTTCTTGCCACGGCCGTGTTCTTATCTCTGCGAGCCGAACGGACAGACACACACTCACACACACACGCCCGCAAACACGCACACACACACGCACCCGCACACGCACACGCACACGCACACACTCTTTACCTCTCGACTCCTATCCATTAGTCGCCTCTTAAGACAGGCAGGGCCTTCTTGCCACGGACGTATTCTTATCTCTGCACGCCGAACGGACACACATACATACACTCGCACACACACACACATACACGCTTCACCTCTCGACTCCTACCCATTAGTCGACTCTTACGACATTCAGGGACTTCTTGCCACGGCCGTGTGTGCCACGCACACACGCACACACACACATACACTCTTCACCTCTCGACTCCTACTTATTACTCGCCTCTTACGACAGGCAGGGCCTTCTTGCCACGGCTGTGTTCTTACCTCTGCGAGCCGAACGGACACACACACATACTCACACACGCACACACACACGCACACAAACATACACTTTTCACCTCTCGACTCCTACTTATTAGTCGCCCACTCATCGCCTCTCGACTCCTATCCATTAGTCTCCCCGTACGATTTGCATCGCTTTCTTGCCACGGCTGTTTTCTTATCTCTGCGAGCCGAAAGGACACACACACATACATAAACACACACTCACAAACACACACACACACACGCACGCACACACGCACACACACATACACTCACACACACACAAACACGCACACACGCACACACACATACATTCTTCACCTCTCGACTCCTACATATTAGTCGCCTCTTACGATAGGCAGGGCCTTCTTGCCTTGGAAGTGTTCTTATCACTGCAAGCCGAACGGACACACACACACATACTCACACACGCACACACACACGCACACACGCACACAAACATACACTCTTTACCTCTCGACTCCTACCTATTAGTCGCCCCTTACGATAGGAAGGGCCTTCTTGCCTCAGTCGTGATCTTATTTCTGAAAGCCGAACTAACACACACACATACTCACACACGCACACACACACGCACACACGCACACACGCACACACGCACACACGCACACACACATACACTCTTCACCTCTCGACTCCTACTTATTACTCGCCTCTTACGACAGGCAGGGCCTTCTTGCCACGGCTGTGTTCTTATCTGTGCGAGCCGACCGCACACACACACACTCACACACACTCACACACTCACATACACACACACTTAAACACGCACGCACAGGTACACGTACACACTCTTCACCTCTCGACTCCTATCCATTAGTCGCCTCTTACGACAGTCAGGGCCTTCTTGCTACGGACGTGTTCTTATATCTGCGAGCCAAACGGACACACACACACACACACACTCGCACACACACATACACACACATACACTCTTCACCTCTCGACTCCTACTTATTACTCGCCTCTTACGACAGGCAGGGCCTTCTTGCCACGGCTGTGTTCTTACCTCTGCGAGCCGAACGGACACACACACATACTCACACACGCACACACACACGCACACAAACATACACTTTTCACCTCTCGACTCCTACTTATTAGTCGCCCACTCATCGCCTCTCGACTCCTATCCATTAGTCTCCCCGTACGATTTGCATCGCTTTCTTGCCACGGCTGTTTTCTTATCTCTGCGAGCCGAAAGGACACACACACATACATAAACACACACTCACAAACACACACACACACACGCACGCACACACGCACACACACATACACTCACACACACACAAACACGCACACACGCACACACACATACATTCTTCACCTCTCGACTCCTACATATTAGTCGCCTCTTACGATAGGCAGGGCCTTCTTGCCTTGGAAGTGTTCTTATCACTGCAAGCCGAACGGACACACACACACATACTCACACACGCACACACACACGCACACACGCACACAAACATACACTCTTTACCTCTCGACTCCTACCTATTAGTCGCCCCTTACGATAGGAAGGGCCTTCTTGCCTCAGTCGTGATCTTATTTCTGAAAGCCGAACTAACACACACACATACTCACACACGCACACACACACGCACACACGCACACACGCACACACGCACACACGCACACACACATACACTCTTCACCTCTCGACTCCTACTTATTACTCGCCTCTTACGACAGGCAGGGCCTTCTTGCCACGGCTGTGTTCTTATCTGTGCAAGCCGACCGCACACACACACACTCACACACACTCACACACTCACATACACACACACTTAAACACGCACGCACAGGTACACGTACACACTCTTCACCTCTCGACTCCTATCCATTAGTCGCCTCTTACGACAGTCAGGGCCTTCTTGCTACGGACGTGTTCTTATATCTGCGAGCCAAACGGACACACACACACACACACTCGCACACACACATACACACACATACACGCTTCACCTCTCGATTCCTACCCATTAGTCGCCTCTTACGACATTCAGGGACTTCTTGCCACGGCCGTGTGTGCCACGCACACACGAACACACACATACACTCTTCACCTCTCGACTCCTACTTATTACTCGCCTCTTACGACAGGCAGGGACTACTTGCCACAGTCGAGTTCTTATCTCTGTGTGCCGAACAGACACACACACTCACACACACACTCACACACACACGCACGCACACACGCACTCACACACACGCACCCACGCACACGCACACGCACACGCACACGCACACACTCTCCACCTCTCGACTACTACCCATTATTCTCCTCTTTCGACCGGCAGGGACTTCTTGCCACGGCCGTGTTCTTATCTCTGCAAGCCGAACGGACACACACACACACACGCACACACAAACACACGCACACACAAACACACGCACACAGGCACACACGCACACACGCACACGCACACGTACGCGCACACAGTCTCCACCTCTCGACTCCTACCAATTAGTCGCCTCTTACGATAGGCAGGGCCTTCTTGCCTTGGCCGTGTTCTTATCACTGCAAGCCGAACGGACACACACACCTACTCACACACGCACACACACACGCACACACGCACACACACATACACTCTTCACCTCTCGACTCCTACCTATTAGTCGCCTCTTACGACATTCAGGGACTTCTTGCCACGGCCGTGTTCTTATCTCTGCGAGCCGAACGGACAGACACACACTCACACACACACGCCCGCAAACACGCACACACACACGCACCCGCACACGCACACGCACACGCACACACTCTTTACCTCTCGACTCCTATCCATTAGTCGCCTCTTAAGACAGGCAGGGCCTTCTTGCCACGGACGTATTCTTATCTCTGCACGCCGAACGGACACACATACATACACTCGCACACACACACACATACACGCTTCACCTCTCGACTCCTACCCATTAGTCGACTCTTACGACATTCAGGGACTTCTTGCCACGGCCGTGTGTGCCACGCACACACGCACACACACACATACACTCTTCACCTCTCGACTCCTACTTATTACTCGCCTCTTACGACAGGCAGGGCCTTCTTGCCACGGCTGTGTTCTTACCTCTGCGAGCCGAACGGACACACACACATACTCACACACGCACACACACACGCACACAAACATACACTTTTCACCTCTCGACTCCTACTTATTAGTCGCCCACTCATCGCCTCTCGACTCCTATCCATTAGTCTCCCCGTACGATTTGCATCGCTTTCTTGCCACGGCTGTTTTCTTATCTCTGCGAGCCGAAAGGACACACACACATACATAAACACACACTCACAAACACACACACACACACGCACGCACACACGCACACACACATACACTCACACACACACAAACACGCACACACGCACACACACATACATTCTTCACCTCTCGACTCCTACATATTAGTCGCCTCTTACGATAGGCAGGGCCTTCTTGCCTTGGAAGTGTTCTTATCACTGCAAGCCGAACGGACACACACACACATACTCACACACGCACACACACACGCACACACGCACACAAACATACACTCTTTACCTCTCGACTCCTACCTATTAGTCGCCCCTTACGATAGGAAGGGCCTTCTTGCCTCAGTCGTGATCTTATTTCTGAAAGCCGAACTAACACACACACATACTCACACACGCACACACACACGCACACACGCACACACGCACACACGCACACACGCACACACACATACACTCTTCACCTCTCGACTCCTACTTATTACTCGCCTCTTACGACAGGCAGGGCCTTCTTGCCACGGCTGTGTTCTTATCTGTGCGAGCCGACCGCACACACACACACTCACACACACTCACACACTCACATACACACACACTTAAACACGCACGCACAGGTACACGTACACACTCTTCACCTCTCGACTCCTATCCATTAGTCGCCTCTTACGACAGTCAGGGCCTTCTTGCTACGGACGTGTTCTTATATCTGCGAGCCAAACGGACACACACACACACACACTCGCACACACACATACACACACATACACGCTTCACCTCTCGATTCCTACCCATTAGTCGCCTCTTACGACATTCAGGGACTTCTTGCCACGGCCGTGTTCTTATCTCTGCGAGCCGAACGGACACACACACACTCACACACACACACGCACTCACATACACACACACTTAAACACGCACGCACAGGTACACGTACACACTCTTCACCTCTCGACTCCTATCTATTAGTCGCCTCTTACGACAGTCAGGGCCTTCTTGCTACGGACGTGTTCTTATATCTGCGAGCCAAACGGACACACACACACACACACTCGCACACACACATACACACACATACACGCTTCACCTCTCGACTCCTACCTATTAGTCGCCTCTTACGATAGGCAGGGCCTTCTTGCCTCAGTCGTGTTCTTATTTCTGCAAGCCGAACTAACACACACACACATACTCACACACGCACACACACACGCACACACGCACACACACACATACACTCTTCACCTCTCGACTCCCACTTATTACTCGCCTCTTACGACAGGCAGGGCCTACTTGCCACGGTGTGTTCTTATCTCTGCGGGCCGACCGCACACACACACTCACACACACTCACACACCCACACACGCACACACAAACACACGCACACAGGCACAAACGCACACACGCAAACGCACACGCACACACTCTCCACCTCTCGACTCCTATCCATTAGTCGCCTCTTAAGACAGGCAGGGCCTTTTTGCCACGAACGCATTCTTATCTCTGGGAGCCGAACGGACACACACACACTCACACACAAACACACACACGCACACACTCACATACCCTCTTCACCTCTCGACTCCTACCCATTAGTCGCCTCTTACGACAGGCAGGGCCTTCTTGCCACGGCCGTGTTCTCATTTCAGCGAGCCGACCGGACACACCCACACACGCACACACAAACACACGCACACAGGCACAAACGCACACACGCAAACGCACACGCACACACTCTCCACCTCTCGACTCCTATCCATTAGTCGCCTCTTAAGACAGGCAGGGCCTTCTTGCCACGAACGCATTCTTATCTCTGCAAGCCGAACGGACACACACACACGCACACACGCACACACGCACACGCACACCCACACGCACACACTCTCCACCTCTCGATTCCTATCCATTAGTCGCCTCTTAAGAAAGGCAGGGCCTTCTTGCCACGGACGTATTCTCATCTCTGCGAGCCGAACGGACACACACACACGCACAGACAAACACACGCACACAGGCACACACGCACACACGCACACGTACACGCACACGCACACGCTCTCCACCTCTCGACTCCTATCCATTAGTCGCCCCTTAAGACAGGCAGGGCCTTCTTGCCACGGTTGTGTTCTCATTTCAGCGAGCCGACCGGACACACACACACACGGACACACAAACACACGCACACAGGCACAAACGCACCCACGCAAACGCACACGCACACGCACACACTCTCCACCTCTCGACTTCTATCCATTAGTCGCCTCTTAAGACAGGCAGGGCCTTCTTGCCACGAACGCATTCTTATCTCTGCGAGCCGAACGGACACACACACACACTCACACAGACAAGCACGCACACACGCCAGTTACACGCACACACACATACACTCACGCACACACAAACACGCACACACGCACACACACATACATTCTTCACCTCTCGACTCCTACCTATTAGTCGTCTCTCACGACAGGCAGGGCCTTCTTGCCTCGGCCGTGTTCTTATCTCTGCAAGCCGAACGGACACACACACACATACTCACACACGCACACACACACGCACACACGCACCCCCACACATACACTCTTCACCTCTCGACTACTACCTATTAGTCGCCCACTCTTCACCTCTCGACTCCTACCCTTTAGTCGCCCCGTACGATTTGCATCGCCTTCTTGCCACGGCTGTTTACTTATCTCTGCGAGCCGAAGGGACACACACACATACACACACACTCACAAACACATACACACACACGCACGCACACACGCACACACACATACACTCACACACACACAAACAAGCACACACGCACACACACATACATTCTTCACCTCTCGACTCCTACCTATTAGTCGCCTCTTACGACAGGCAGGGCCTTCTTGCCTTGGCCGTGTTCATATCACTGCAAGCCGAACGGACACACACACCTACTCACACACGCACACACACACGCACACACGCACACACACATACACTCTTCACCTCTCGACTCCTACCTATTAGTCGCCTCTTACGATAGGCAGGGCCTTCTTGCCTCGGTCGTGTTCTTATTACTGCAAGCCGAACTAACACACACACATACTCACACACGCACACACACACGCACACACGCACACACACACATACACTCTTCACCTCTCGACTCCTACTTATTACTCGCCTCTTACGACAGGCAGGGCCTTCTTGCCACGGCTGTGTTCTTATCTCTGCGAGCCGACCTCACATACACACACTCACACACACTCACACACTCACGCACACACACGCACACACGCACACACACACATACACGCTTCACCTCTCGACTCCTACCAATTAGTCGCCTCTTACGATAGGCAGGGCCTTCTTGCCTTGGCCGTGTTCTTATCACTGCAAGCCGAACTGACACACACACATACTCACACACGCACACACACACGCACACACGCACACAAACATACACTCTTCACCTTTCGACTCCTACCTATTAGTCGCCTCTCACGATAGGCAGGGCCTTCTTGCCTCCGTCGTGTTCTTATTTCTGCAAGCCGAACTAACACACACACATACTCACACACGCACACACACACGCACACACGCACACACACACACATACACTCTTCACCTCTCGACTCCTACTTATTACTTGCCTCTTACGACAGGCAGGGCCTTCTTGCCACGGCTGTGTTCTTATCTCTGCGAGCCGACCGCACACACACACACTCACACACTCACATACACACACACATAAACACGCACAAACACGTACACGCACACACTCTCCACCTCTCGACTCCTATCCATTAGTCGCCTCTTACGACAGGCAGGGCCTTCTTGCTACGGACGTGTTCTTATCTCTGCGAGCCAAACGGACACACACACACATACACTCGCACACACACATACACACACATACACGCTTCACCTCTCGACTCCTACCCGTTAGTCGCCTCTTACGACATTCAGGGACTTCTTGCCACGGCCGTGTTCTTATCTCTGCGAGCCGAACGGACACACACACACACACTCACACAAACACACGCACACACGCACACACGCACACACACGCACCCACACACACGCACACGCACACGCACACACTCTCCACCTCTCGACTCCTATCCATAAGCCACCTCTTAAGACAGGCAGGGCCTTCTGCCACGGCCGTAATCTTATCTCTGCGAGCCGAGCGGACAAACACACACACTCACACACACACACACATACACTCTTCACCTCTCGACCCCTACCTTTTAGTCGCCTCTTACAAGAGGCAGGGCCTTCTTGCCCCGGCCGTATTCATATCTCTGCAAGCCGAACGGACACACACACTTATACACACACTCACACACGCACAAACACACATACACGCACACACGCACACACACATACACTCTTCACCTATCGACTACTACCAATTAGTCGCTCCTTACAGCAAGCATGGCCTTTTTGCCACGGCCGTATTCTTATCTCTGCAAGCCGAACGGACACACACACATACTCACACACGCACACACACGCGCACACACGCACACAAACATACACTCTTCACCTCTCGACTCCTACCTATTAGTCGCCTCTTACGATAGGCAGGGCCTTCTTGCCTCGGTCGTGTTCTTATTTCTGCAAGCCGAACTAACACACACACATACTCACACACGCACACACACACGCACACACGCACACACACACATACACTCTTCACCTCTCGACTCCTACTTATTACTCGCCTCTTACGACAGGCAGGGCCTTCTTGCCACGGCTGTGTTCTTATCTCTGCGAGCCGACCGCACACACACACACTCACACACTCACATACACACACACTTAAACACGCACGCACACGTACACGCACACAATCTCCACCTCTCGACTCCTATCCATTAGTCGCCTCTTACGACAGGCAGGGCCTTTTTGCTACGGACGTGTTCTTATCTCTGCGGGCCAAATGGACACACACACACACTCGCACACACACATACACACACATACACGCTTTACCTCTCGACTCCTACCCAGTAGTCGCCTCTTACGACATTCAGGGACTTCTTGCCACGGCCGTGTTCTTATCTCTGCGAGCCGAACGGACACACACACACTCACACACACACACGCACACACACGCACCCACACACACGCACACGCACACGCACACACTCTCCTCCTCTCGACTCCTATCCATTAGCCGCCTCTTAAGACAGGCAGGGCCTTCTTGCCACGGCCGTAATCTTATCTCTGCGAGCCGAGCAGACAAACACACACACTCACACACACACACACACACAAACACTCTTCACCTCTCGACCCCTACCTTTTAGTCGCCTCTTACGAGAGGCAGGGCCTTCTTGCCCCGGCCGTATTCATATCTCTGCAAGCCGAACGGACACACACACTTATACACACACACTCACACACGCACAAACACACACACGCACACACGCACACACACATACACTCTTCACCTCTCGACTCCTACCTTTTAGTCGCCTCTTACGATAAGCAGGGCCTTCTTGCCGCGGTCGTGTTCTCATCTCTGCAAGCCAAACTAACACACACACATACTCACACACGCACACACACGCACACACACACGCACACACGCACACACACATACACTCTTCACCTTTCGACTCCTACTTATTAGTCGACCCTTACAAGAGGCAGGGCCTTCTGGCCTCGGCCGTATTCTTATCTCTGCAAGTCAAACGGATACACACACATACACACACACTCACACACGCCCACACACGCACACACGCACACACACATACACACACATACACGCTTCACCTCTCGACTCCTACCCATTATTCGCCTCTTACGACCTTCAGGGACTTCTTGCCACGGCCGTGTTCTTATCTCTGCGAGCCGAACGGACATACACAGACTCACACAAACACACGCACACACACGCACCCACACACACGCACACACGCACACACACATACACTCTTCACCTCTCGACTCCTACTTATTAGTCGACCCTTACAAGAGGCAGGGCCTTCTGGCCTCGGCCGTATTCTTATCTCTGCAAGTCAAACGGATACACACACATACACACACACTCACACACGCCTACACACGCACACACGCACACACACATACACACACATACACGCTTCACCTCTCGACTCCTACCCATTAGTCGCCTCTTACGACATTCAGGGCATTCTTGCCCCGGCCGTATTCATATCTCTGCAAGCCGAACGGACACACACACTTATACACACACTCACACACGCACAAACACACATACACGCACACACGCACACACACATACACTCTTCACCTATCGACTACTACCAATTAGTCGCTCCTTACAGCAAGCATGGCCTTTTTGCCACGGCCGTATTCTTATCTCTGCAAGCCGAACGGACACACACACATACTCACACACGCACACACACACGCACACACGCACACAAACACACACTCTTCACCTCTCGACTCCTACCTATTATTCCCCTCTTACGATAGGCAGGGCCTTCTTGCCTCGGTCGTGTTCTTATTTCTGCAAGCTGAACTAACACACACACATACTCACACACGCACACACACACGCACACACGCACACACACACATACACTCTTCACCTCTCGACTCCTACTTATTACTCGCCTCTTACGACAGGCAGGGCCTTCTTGCCACGGCTGTGTTCTTATCTCTGCGAGCCGACCGCACACACACACACTCACACACTCACATACACACACACTTAAACACGCACGCACACGTACACGCACACAATCTCCACCTCTCGACTCCTATCCATTAGTCGCCCCTTACGACAGGCAGGGCCTTTTTGCTACGGACGTGTTTTTATCTCTGCGGGCCAAATGGACACACACACACACACTCGCACACACACATACACACACATACACGCTTTACCTCTCGACTCCTACCCAGTAGTCGCCTCTTACGACATTCAGCGACTTCTTGCCACGGCCGTGTTCTTATCTCTGCGAGCCGAACGGACACACACACTCACACACACACACGCACACACACGCACCCACACACACGCACACGCACACGCACACACTCTCCACCTCTCGACTCCTATCCATTAGCCGCCTCTTAAGACAGGCAGGGCCTTCTTGCCACGGCCGTAATCTTATCTCTGCGAGCCGAGCAGACAAACACACACACTCACACACACACACACACACACACACACACACACACATACACTCTTCACCTCTCGACCCCTACCTTTTAGTCGCCTCTTACGATAGGCAGGGCCTTCTTGCCTCGGTCGTGTTCTGATTTCTGCAAGCCGAACTAACACACACACATACTCACACACGCACACACACACGCACACACGCACACACACACATACACTCTTCACCTCTCGACTCCTACTTATTACTCGCCTCTTACGACAGGCAGGGCCTTCTTGCCACGGCTGTGTTCTTATCTCTGCGAGCCGACCGCACACACACACACTCACACACTCACATACACACACACTTAAACACGCACGCACACGTACACGCACACACTCTCCACCTCTCGACTCCTATCCATTAGTCGCCTCTTACGACAGGCAGGGCCTTCTTGCTACGGACGTGTTCTTATCTCTGCGGACCAAACGGACACACACACACACACTCACACACACACACGCACACACGCACACACACGCACCCACACACACGCACACGCACACGCACACACTCTCCACCTCTCGACTAATATCCATTAGCCGCCTCTTAAGACAGGCAGGGCCTTCTTGCCACGGCCGTAATCTTATCTCTGCGAGCCGAGCGGACAAACACACACACTCACACACACACACATACACTCTTCACCTCTCGACCCCTACCTTTTAGTCGCCTCTTACGAGAGGCAGGGCCTTCTTGCCCCGGCCGTATTCATATCTCTGCAAGCCGAACGGACACACACACTTATACACACACACTCACACACGCACAAACACACACACGCACACACGCACACACACATACACTCTTCACCTCTCGACTCCTACCTTTTAGTCGCCTCTTACGATAAGCAGGGCCTTCTTGCTGCGTTCGTGTTCTCATCTCTGCAAGCCAAACTAACACACACACATACTCACACACCCACACACACGCACACACACACGCACACACGCACACACACACATACACTCTTCACCTCTCGACTCCTACTTTTTAGTTGACCCTTACAAGAGGCAGTGCCTTCTGGCCTCGGCCGTATTCTTATCTCTGCAAGCCAAACGGACACACACACATACACACACACTCACACACGCCCACACACGCACACACGCACACACACACACATACACTCTTCACCTCTCGACTCCTACCCATTATTCTCCTCTTACGACAGGCAGGGACTTCTTGCCACGGCCGTGTTCTTATCTCTGCAAGCCGAACGGACACACACACACACGCACACGCACACACTCTCCACCTCTCGACTCCTACCCATTAGTCGTTTCTTACGACAGGCAGGGCCTTCTTGCCTCGGTCGTATTCTTATCTCTGCAAGCCAAACGGACACACACCCACACACAAATACACACACATACTCACACACGCACAAATACACGCACACACACAAAGACACATACACACTTCACCTCTCGACTCCTATTCATTAGTCGCCTCTTACGACAGGCAGGGACTTCTTGCCACGGCCGTGTTCTTATCTCTGCGAGCCGACCGGGCACACACACACTGACACACACACACATTCACACACACACTCACACACGTACGCACACACGCAAACACACACATACACTCTTCACCTCTCGACTCCTACCCATTATTCTCCTATTACGACAGGCAGGGACTTCTTGCCACGGCCGTGTTCTTATCTCTGCAAGCCGAACGGACACACACACACACGCACACGCACACACTCTCCACCTCTCGACTCCTACCCATTAGTCGTTTCTTACGACAGGCAGGGCCTTCTTGCCTCGGTCGTATTCTTATCTCTGCAAGCCAAACGGACACACACCCACACACAAATACACACACATACTCACACACGCACAAACACACGCACACACACAAAGACACATACACTCTTCACCTCTCGACTCCTATTCATTAGTCGCCTCTTACGACAGGCAGGGACTTCTTGCCACGGCCGTGTTCTTATCTCTGCGAGCCGACCGGGCACACACACACTGACACACACACACATTCACACACACACTCACACACGTACGCACACACGCAAACACACACATACACTCTCCACCTCTCGACTCCTACCCATTATTCTCCTCTTACGACAGGCAGGGACTTCTTGCCACGGCCGTTTTCTTATCTCTGCAAGCCGAACGGACACACACACACACGCACACACACACACACGCACTCGCACACGCACACACTCTTTACCTCTCGACTCCTATCCATTAGTCGCCTCTTAAGACAGGCAGGGCCTTCTTGCCTCGGCCGTATTCATATCTCTGCAAGCCAAACGGACACACACACAAATACACACACATACTCACACACGCACAAACACACGCACACACACAAAGACACATACACTCTTCACCTCTCGACTCCTATTCATTAGTCGCCTCTTACGACAGGCAGGGACTTCTTGCTACGGCCGTGTTCTTATCTCTGCGAGCCGACCGGACACACACACTGACACACACACACATTCACACACACACTCACACACGTACGCACACACGCACACACACACACATACACTCTTCACCTCTCGACTCCTACCCATTATTCTCCTCTTACGATAGGCAGGGACTTCTTGCCACGGCCGTGTTCTTATCTCTGCAAGCCGAACGGACACACACACACACGCACACACACACACGCACTCGCACACGCACACGCACACGCACACACTCTTCACCTCTCGACTCCTACCCATTATTCTCCTTTTACGACAGGCAGGGACTACTTGCCACGGCCGTGTTCTTATCTCTGCAAACCGAACGGACACACACATACACACACACTCACACACACACGCACACACGCACGCACACACGCACACACACATACACTCACACACACAAACACGCACATACGCACACACACATACATTCTTCACCTCTCGACTCCTACCTATTAGTCGTCTCTCACGACAGGCAGGGTCTTCTTGCCTCTTCCGTGTTCTTATCTCTGCAAGCGGAACAGACACACACACACTCACACACACACACATACACTCTTAACCTCTCGACTCCTACCCATTAGTCGTCTCTTACGACATTCAGGGACTTCTTGCCACGGACGTATTCTTATCTCTGCAAGCCGAACGGACACACACACATACTCACACACGCACACACACACACACACGCACACACGCACACGCACACTCACACGCACACGCATACGCACACGCATACGCACACGCACACACTCTCCACCCCTCGACTCCAATCCATTAGTCACCTCTTAAGACAGGCAGGGCCTTCTTGCCTCGGCCGTATTCTTATCTCTGCAAGCCGAATGGACACATACCTACATACACACACACATTTACACACGCACAAACACACACACACCCACACACGCACCCACACATACACATACACTATTCACCTCTCGACTCCTACCTATTAGTCGCCCCTTACAAGAGGCAGGGCCTTCTTGCCTCGGCCGTATTCTAATCTCTGCGAACCGAATGGACACACACATACATACACACACATATTTACACACGCACAAACACACACACATACACATACACTCTTAACCTCTCGACTCCTACCCATTAGTCGCCTCTTACGACATTCAGGGACTTCTTGCCACGGCCGTGTTCTTATCTCTGCGAGCCGAACGGACACACACACACTCACACACACACGCACACACACGCACACACACACACGCACACGCACACGCACACACTCTCCACCTCTCGACTCCTATCCATTAGCCGCCTCTTAAGACAGGCAGGGCCTTCTTGCCACGGCCGTAATCTTATCTCTGCGAGCCGAGCAGACAAACACACACACTCACACACACACACACACATACACTCTTCACCTCTCGACCCCTACCTTTTAGTCGCCTCTTACGATAGGCAGGGCCTTCTTGCCTCGGTCGTGTTCTTATTTCTGCAAGCCGAACTAACACACACACATACTCACACACGCACACACACACGCACACACGCACACACACACATACACTCTTCACCTCTCGTCTCCTACCTATTAGTCGCCCCTTACAAAAGGCAGGGTCTTCTTGCCTTGGCCGTATTCTTATCTCTGCAATCCAAACGGACACACAAACATACACACACACTCACACACGCACACACACGCACACACGCACACACACACATATACACTCTTCAGCGCTCGACTCCTACCCATTAGTCGCCTCTGACGACAGGCAGGGCCTTCTTGCCACGGCCGTGTTCTTATCTCTGCGAGCCTACTGGACACACACACACTCACACACACAAATACACACACACACACACACCACACACACGCACACACGCACACACACACATACACTCTTCACCTCTCGACTCGTACCCATTAGTCGCCTCTTACGACAGGCAGGGCCTTGTTGCCACGGCCGTGTTCTTATCTCTGCGAGCCGAGCAGACAAACACACACACTCACACACACACACACACATACACTCTTCACCTCTCGACCCCTACCTTTTAGTCGCCTCTTACGATAGGCAGGGCCTTCTTGCCTCGGTCGTGTTCTTATTTCTGCAAGCCAAACGGACACACACACATACTCACACACGCACACACACACGCACACACGCATACACACATACACTCTTCACCTCTCGTCTCCTACCTATTAGTCGCCCCTTACAAAAGGCAGGGTCTTCTTGCCTTGGCCGTATTCTTATCTCTGCAATCCAAACGGACACACAAACATACACACACACTCACACACGCACACACACGCACACACGCACACACACACATATACACTCTTCAGCGCTCGACTCCTACCCATTAGTCGCCTCTGACGACAGGCAGGGCCTTCTTGCCACGGCCGTGTTCTTATCTCTGCGAGCCTACTGGACACACACACACTCACACACACAAATACACACACACACACACCACACACACGCACACACGCACACACACACATACACTCTTCACCTCTCGACTCCTACTTATTACTCGCCTCTTACGACAGGCAGGGACTTCTTGCCACGGCCGTGTTCTTATCTCTGCAAGCCGAACGGACACACACACACACTCACACAAGCACACACACGCACACACGCACACACACACACACACTCACACACACACACACGCACACACACACACATACACTCTTCACCTTTCGACTCCTACCCATTAGTCGCCTCCTACGACAGATAGGGCCTTCTTGCCACGGCCGTATTCTTATCTCTGCGAGCCGAACGGACACACACACACACACACACTCACACACGCACAGACGCACACACACACACATACACTCTTCACCTCTCGACTCCTACCCATTAGTCGTCTCTTAAGACAGGCAGGGCCTTTTTGCCACGGCCGTGTTTTTATCTCTGCGAGCCATACAGACACACACACACACACACTCACACACACACACACCTACACTCTTCACCTCTCGACTCTTACCTATTACTTGCCCCTTACGACAGGCAGGGCCTTCTTGCCTCGGCCGTATTCTTATCTCTGCAAGCCAAACGGACACACACACATACTCACACACGCACACACACACGCACACACGCATACACACATACACTCTTCACCTCTCGTCTCCTACCTATCAGTCGCCCCTTACAAAAGGCAGGGTCTTCTTGCCTTGGCCGTATTCTTATCTCTGCAATCCAAACGGACACACAAACATACACACACACTCACACACGCACACACACGCACACACGCACACACACACATATACACTCTTCAGCGCTCGACTCCTACCCATTAGTCGCCTCTGACGACAGGCAGGGCCTTCTTGCCACGGCCGTGTTCTTATCTCTGCGAGCCTACTGGACACACACACACTCACACACACAAATACACACACACACACACACCACACACACGCACACACGCACACACACACATACACTCTTCACCTCTCGACTCGTACCCATTAGTCGCCTCTTACGACAGGCAGGGCCTTGTTGCCACGGCCGTGTTCTTATCTCTGCGAGACGACCGGACACACACACACACTCACACAAGCACACACACGCACACACGCACACACACACATACACTCTTCACCTCTCGACTCCTACCTATTACTCGCCCCTTACGACAGGCAGGGCCTTCTTGCCTCGGCTGTATTCTTATCTCTGCAGGCCGAACGGACACACATACATACACACACACTCACACACGCACACACACACACACACTCACACACACACACACGCACACACACACACATACACTCTTCACCTTTCGACTCCTACCCATTAGTCGCCTCCTACGACAGATAGGGCCTTCTTGCTACGGCCGTATTCTTATCTCTGCGAGCCGAACGGACACACACACACACACACACTCACACACGCACAGACGCACACACACACACACACATACACTCTTCACCTCTCGACTCCTACCCATTAGTCGTCTCTTAAGACAGGCAGGGCCTTTTTGCCACGGCCGTGTTTTTATCTCTGCGAGCCATACAGACACACACACACACACTCACACACACACACACACCTACACTCTTCACCTCTCGACTCTTACCTATTACTTGCCCCTTACGACAGGCAGGGCCTTCTTGCCTCGGCCGTATTCTTATCTCTGCAAGCCAAACGGACACACACACATACTCACACACGCACACACACACGCACACACGCATACACACATACACTCTTCACCTCTCGTCTCCTACCTATTAGTCGCCCCTTACAAAAGGCAGGGTCTTCTTGCCTTGGCCGTATTCTTATCTCTGCAATCCAAACGGACACACAAACATACACACACACTCACACACGCACACACACGCACACACGCACACACACACATATACACTCTTCAGCGCTCGACTCCTACACATTAGTCGCCTCTGACGACAGGCAGGGCCTTCTTGCCACGGCCGTGTTCTTATCTCTGCGAGCCTACTGGACACACACACACTCACACACACAAATACACACACACACACACACACACCACACACACGCACACACGCACACACACACATACACTCTTCACCTCTCGACTCGTACCCATTAGTCGCCTCTTACGACAGGCAGGGCTTTGTTGCCACGGCCGTGTTCTTATCTCTGCGAGACGACCGGACACACACACACACTCACACAAGCACACACACGCACACACGCACACACACACATACACTCTTCACCTCTCGACTCCTACCTATTACTCGCCCCTTACGACAGGCAGGGCCTTCTTGCCTCGGCTGTATTCTTATCTCTGCAGGCCGAACGGACACACATACATACACACACACTCACACACGCACACACACACACACTCACACACACACATACACACACGCACACACACACACATACACTCTTCACCTTTCGACTCCTACCCATTAGTCGCCTCCTACGACAGATAGGGCCTTCTTGCCACGGCCGTATTCTTATCTCTGCGAGCCGAACGGACACACACACACACACACACACACTCACACACGCACAGACGCACACACACACATACACTCTTCACCTCTCGACTCCTACCCATTAGTCGTCTCTTAAGACAGGCAGGGCCTTTTTGCCACGGCCGTGTTTTTATCTCTGCGAGCCATACAGACACACACACACACACTCACACACACACACACACCTACACTCTTCACCTCTCGACTCTTACCTATTACTTGCCCCTTACGACAGGCAGGGCCTTCTTGCCTCGGCTGTATTCTTATCTCTGCAAGCCGAACGGACACACATACATGCACACACACTTACACACACGTTCACTCTTCACCTATCGACTCCTACCCATTAGTCGCTCCTTACAGCAGGCATGGCCTTCTTGCCACGACCGTATTCTTATCTCTGTGAGCCGAAGGGATACACACACACATACACATACACACACACATACTCACACACACACACACACGCACACATACACTCTTCACCTCTCGATTTCTACCCATTAGTCGCCTCTTACGACAGGCATGGCCTACTTGCCACGGCTGTATTCTTACCTCTGCGACCCAAAGAACACACAGACACATACACACACACTCACACACGCACACACACACGCGCACACACGCACACATGCACATACATACACTCTCCACCTCTCGACTCCTACCCATTAGTCGCCTCTTACGACAGGCAGGGCCTTCTTGCTACGGTCGTGTTCTTACCTATGCAAGACATACAGACACACACACTCACACATACACCTACACTCTTCACCTCTCGACTCCTACCCATTAGTCGCCTCTTACGACAGGCATGGCCTTCTTGCCACCGCCGTATTCTTTTCTCTGCGAGTCAAACGGACACATACACACACTCACATACACACACACACCCACACACACACACACACACATATACACACGCACACACACACACACACAATCACTCTTCACCTCTCGACTCCTACCTTTGAGAAGCCCCTTACGGCATGCAGGGCCTTCTTGCCTCGGCCGTATTCTTATCTCTGCAAGCCGAACGGACACACACACACACATACACACACACCCTCACACACGCACACACACACGCACACACACACACACACACAAATACACTCTTCACCCCTCGACTTCTACTCATTAGTCGCCACTTACGACAAGCATGGCCTTCTTGCTTCGGCCGTATTCTTATCTCTGCGAGCCAAACGGACACACACATAGATACACACACACACACTCACACACGCACACACACACAAACATACACACACACACGTATACTCTTCACCTCTCGACTCCTACCCATTAGTCGCTCCTTACAGCAGGCATGGCCTTCTTGCCACGGCCGTATTCTTATCTCTGCGAGCCGAAGGGACACACACACACACGCACACACGCACACACACACAAACACTCTTCACCTCTCGACTCCTACCCATTAGTCGCCTCTTACGACAGGCATGGCCTTCTTGCCACGGCCGTATTCTTATCTCTGCGAGCCGAACGGACACACACACACACACTCACACACGCACACACGCACACACACACACATACACTCTTCACCTCTCGACTCCTACCCATTAGTCGTCTCTTACGACAGGCAGGGCCTTTTCGCCACGGCCGTGTTTTTATCTCTGCGAGCCATACAGACACACACACACACACACTCACACACACACACACACCTAAACTCTTCACCTCTCGACTCTTACTCATTAGTCGCCTCTTTCGACAGGCAGGGCCTTTTTGCCACGGCCGTGTTCTTATCTTTGCGAGCCGACCGGACACACACACACTCACACACGCACACACACACGCACACACGCACACACACATACACTCACACACACACAAACACGCACACAGGCACACACACATACATTCTTCACCTCTCGACTTTGACCTATTAGTCGCCTCTTACGACAGGCAGGGCCTTCTTGCCTTGGCCGAGTTCTTATCTCTGCAAGCCGAACGGACACACACACATACTCACACACGCACACACACACGCACACACGCACACACACATACACTCTTCACCTCTCGACTCCTACCTATTAGCCGCCTCTTACGATAGGCAGGGCCTTCTTGGCTCGGTCGTGTTCTTATTTCTGCAAGCCGAACTAACACACACACATACTCACACACGCACACACGCACGCACACACGCACACACACATACACTCACACACACAAACACGCACACACGCACCCACACATAGATTCTTCACCTCTCGACTCCTACCTATTAGTCGGCTCTTACGACAGGCAGGGCCTTCTTGCCTTGGCCGTGTTCTTATCTCTGCAAGCCGAACGGACACACACACATACTCACAAACGCACACACACACGCACACACGCACACACACACATACACTCTTCACCTCTCGACTCCTACTTATTAGTCGCCCATTACAAGAGGCAGGGCCTTCTTGCCTCGGCCTTATTCTTATCTCTGCAAGCCAAACAGACACACACACATACACACACACACTTACACACGCACACACACGCACACGCACACGCACACACTCTCCACCTCTCGACTCCTATCCATTAGTCGCCTCTTAAGACAGGCAGGGCCTTCTTGCCACGGACGTATACCTATCTCTGCGAGCCGAACGGACACACACACACACTTGCACACATACACACACACATACACGCTTCACCTCTCGACTCCTACCCATTAGTCGCTCCTTACAGCAAGCATGGCCTTCCTGCCACGGACGTATTCTTATCTCTGCGAGCCGAAGGGATACACACACACACATACACACACATACACACACATACTCACACACGCACGCACACACGCACACACATACACTCACACACACACAAACACGCACACACGCACACACACATACGATCTTTACCTCTCGACTCCTACCTATTAGTCGCCTCTTACGATAGGCAGGGCCTTCTTGACTCGGTCCTGCTCTTATCTCTGCAAGCCGAACGGACACACACACACATACACACACCCTCTCACACGCACACACACGCACATACGCACACACATATACACTCTTCACCACTCGACTCCTACCCAGTAGTCGCCTCTTACGACAGGCAGGGCCTTCTTGCCACGGCCGTGTTCTTATGCCGACTGGACACACACACTCACACACACAAATACACACACACACTCACACACGCACACACACACACACACGCACACTCACACACACATACACTCTTCACCTCTCGACTCCTACCCATTAGTCGCCTCTTACGACAGGCAGGGCCTTCTTGCCACGGCCGTGTTCTTATCTCTGCGAGCCGACTGGACACACACACACTCACACACACACAAATACACACACACACTCACACACGCAAACACACGCACACTCACATACACTTACTTACTCACTCACTTATCTCTGCAAGCCGAACGGACACATACACACTCACACACACACAAGCACGCACACACGCACACACACGCATACACACAAAAACACTTTTCACCTCTCGACTCCTACCAATTAGTCGCCACTTACGACAGGCAGGGCATTCTTGCCTCGGCCGTATTCTTATCTCTGCAAGCCGAACGGACACATACACACTCACACACACGCACGCACACACGCACACACACACACACTCACACACACAAATACACACACACACTCACACACGCACACACACGCACACTCACATACACTTACTTACTCACTCACTTATCTCTGCAAGCCGAACGGACACATACACACTCACACACACACAAGCACGCACACACGCACACACACGCATACACACAAAAACACTTTTCACCTCTCGACTCCTACCCATTAGTCGCCTCTTACGACAGGCATGGCCTTCTTGCCTCGGCCCTATTCTAATCTCTGCGAGCCGAATGGACACACACAAACATACACACACACACTTACACACGCAAAAACACACACACACCCACACACGCACACACTCACGTACCCTCTTCACCTCTCGACTCCTACCCATTAGTCGCCTCTTACGACAGGCAGGGACTTCTTGCCACGGCCGTGTTCTTATCTCTGTAAGCCGAACGGACACACACACACATGCACACACAAACACACGCAGACAGGCACACACGCACACACGCACACACGCACACGCACACATTCTTTACCTCTCGATTCCTATCCATTGGTCGCCTCTTAAGACAGGCAGGGCCTTCTTGCCTCGGCCGTATTCTTATCTCTGCAAGCCAAACGGACACACACACATACACACACATACTCACACACGCACAAACACACGCACACACACAAAGACACATACACTCTTCACCTCTAGACTCCTATTCATTAGTCGCCTCTTACGACAGGCAGGGACTTCTTGCCACGGCCGTGTTCTCATCTCTGCGAGCCGAACAAACACACACACACTCACACACACACACGCACACACGCACACACACACGCACACACGCACACACACACAAATACACTCTTCACCTCTCGACTTCTACCCATTAGTCGCATCTTACGACAGGCATGGACTTATTGCCTCGGCCGTATTCTAATCTCTGCGAGCCGCACGGACACACACACACTGACACACACATATTCACACACACACTCACACACGTACGCACACACGCACACACACATATACACTCTTCACCTCTCGACTCCTACCCATTATTCTCCTCTTACGACAGGCAGGGACTTTTTGCCACGGCCGTGTTCTTATCTCTGCAAGCCGAACGGACACACACACACGCACACACACACACGCACACGCAAACGTACACGCACACACTCTTCACCTCTCGACTCCTACCCATTATTCTCCTCTTACGACAGGCAGGGACTTATTGCCACGGCCGTGTTCTTATCTCTGCAAGCCGAACGGACACACACATACACACACACACTCACACACACACACGCACACACGCACGCACACATGCACACACACATATACTCACACACACACAAACACGCACATACGCACATACACATACATTCTTCACCTCTTGACTCCTACCTATTAGTCGTCTCTCACGACAGGCAGGGCCTTTTGCCTCGGCCGTATTCTTATCTCTGCAAGCCGAACGGACACACACACATACTCACACACGCACACACACACGCACACACGCACCGACACACATACACTCTTCACCTCTCGACTCCTACTTATTAGTCGCCCACTCTTCACCTCTCGACTCCTACCCATTATTCTCCTCTTACGACAGGCAGGGACTTCTTGCCACGGCCGTGTTCTTATCTCTGCAAGCCGAACGGACACACACATACACACACACACTCACACACACACACGCACACACGCACGCACACATGCACACACACATACACTCACACACACACAAACACGCACATACGCACACACACATACATTCTTCACCTCTCGACTCCTACCTATTAGTCGTCTCTCACGACAGGCAGGGCCTTCTTGCCTTGGCCGCGTTCTTATCACTGCAAGCCGAACGGACACACACACATACTCACACACGCACACACACACGCACACACGCACACAAACATACACTCTTTACCTCTCGACACCTACCTATTAGTCGCCTCTTACGATAGGCAGGGCCTTGTTGCCTCGGTCGTGTTCTTATTTCTGCAAGCCAAACTAACACACACACATACTCACACACGCACACACACACGCACACACGCACACACACACATACACTCTTCACCTCTCGACTCCTACTTATTACACGCCCCTTACGACAGGCAGGGACTTCTTGCCACGGCCGTGTTCTTATCTCTGCAAGCCGAACGGACACACACATACACACACACACTCACACACACACACGCACACACGCACGCACACATGCACACACACATACACTCACACACACACAAACACGCACATACGCACACACACATACATTCTTCACCTCTCGACTCCTACCTATTAGTCGGCTCTCACGACAGGCAGGGCCTTCTTGCCTTTGCCGTGTTCTTATCACTGCAAGCCGAATGGACACACACACATACTCACACACGCACACACACACGCACACACGCACACAAACATACACTCTTCACCTCTCGACTCCTACCTATTAGTCGCCTCTTACGATAGGCAGGGCCTTCTTGCCTCGGTCGTGTTTTTATCTCTGCAAGCCGAACTAACACACACACATACTCACACACGCACACACACACGCACACACGCACACACACATACACTTTTCACCTCTCGACTCCTACTTATTAGTCGCCCACTCTTCGCCTCTCGACTCCTATCCATTAGTCGCCCCGTACGATTTGCATCGCTTTCTTGCCACGGCTCTTTTCTTATCTCTGCGAGCTGAAGGGACACACACACATACATACACACACACTCACAAACACACACACACACGCACGCACACACGCACACACACATACACTCACACACACACAAACACGCCCACACGCACACACACATACATTTTTCACCTCTCGACTCCTACCTATTAGTCGCCTCTTACGATAGGCAGGGCCTTCTTACCTTGGCCGTGTTCTTATCACTGCAAGCCGAACGGACACACACACACATACTCACACACGCACACACACACGCACACACGCACACAAACATACACTCTTCACCTCTCAACTCCTACCTATTAGTCGCCTCTTACGATAGGCAGGGCCTTCTTGCCTCAGTCGTGTTCTTATTTCTGCAAGCCGAACTAACACACACACATACTCACACACGCACACACACACGCACACACGCACACACACACATACACGCTTCACCTCTCGACTCCTACCAATTAGTCGCCTCTTACGATAGGCAGGGCCTTCTTGCCTTGGCCGTGTTCTTATCACTGCAAGCCGAACTGACACACACACATACTCACACACGCACACACACACGCACACACGCACACAAACATACACTCTTCACCTTTCGACTCCTACCTATTAGTCGCCTCTCACGATAGGCAGGGCCTTCTTGCCTCGGTCGTGTTCTTATTTCTGCAAGCCGAACTAACACACACACATACTCACACACGCACACACACACGCACACACGCACACACACACACATACACTCTTCACCTCTCGACTCCTACTTATTACTTGCCTCTTACGACAGGCAGGGCCTTCTTGCCACGGCTGTGTTCTTATCTCTGCGAGCCGACCGCACACACACACTTACACACTCACATACACACACACATAAACACGCACAAACACGTACACGCACACACTCTCCACCTCTCGACTCCTATCCATTAGTCGCCTCTTACGACAGGCAGGGCCTTCTTGCTACGGACGTGTTCTTATCTCTGCGAGCCAAACGGACACACACACACACACACTCGCACACACACATACACACACATACACGCTTCACCTCTCGACTCCTACCCGTTAGTCGCCTCTTACGACATTCAGGGACTTCTTGCCACGGCCGTGTTCTTATCTCTGCGAGCCGAACGGACACACACACACACACTCACACAAACACACGCACACACGCACACACGCACACACACGCACCCACACACACGCACACGCACACGCACACACTCTCCACCTCTCGACTCCTATCCATAAGCCACCTCTTAAGACAGGCAGGGCCTTCTGCCACGGCCGTAATCTTATCTCTGCGAGCCGAGCGGACAAACACACACACTCACACACACACACACACATACACTCTTCACCTCTCGACCCCTACCTTTTAGTCGCCTCTTACAAGAGGCAGGGCCTTCTTGCCCCGGCCGTATTCATATCTCTGCAAGCCGAACGGACACACACACTTATACACACACTCACACACGCACAAACACACATACACGCACACACGCACACACACATACACTCTTCACCTATCGACTACTACCAATTAGTCGCTCCTTACAGCAAGCATGGCCTTTTTGCCACGGCCGTATTCTTATCTCTGCAAGCCGAACGGACACACACACATACTCACACACGCACACACACGCGCACACACGCACACAAACATACACTCTTCACCTCTCGACTCCTACCTATTAGTCGCCTCTTACGATAGGCAGGGCCTTCTTGCCTCGGTCGTGTTCTTATTTCTGCAAGCCGAACTAACACACACACATACTCACACACGCACACACACACGCACACACGCACACACACACATACACTCTTCACCTCTCGACTCCTACTTATTACTCGCCTCTTACGACAGGCAGGGCCTTCTTGCCACGGCTGTGTTCTTATCTCTGCGAGCCGACCGCACACACACACACTCACACACTCACATACACACACACTTAAACACGCACGCACACGTACACGCACACAATCTCCACCTCTCGACTCCTATCCATTAGTCGCCTCTTACGACAGGCAGGGCCTTTTTGCTACGGACGTGTTCTTATCTCTGCGGGCCAAATGGACACACACACACACACTCGCACACACACATACACACACATACACGCTTTACCTCTCGACTCCTACCCAGTAGTCGCCTCTTACGACATTCAGGGACTTCTTGCCACGGCCGTGTTCTTATCTCTGCGAGCCGAACGGACACACACACACTCACACACACACACGCACACACACGCACCCACACACACGCACACGCACACGCACACACTCTCCTCCTCTCGACTCCTATCCATTAGCCGCCTCTTAAGACAGGCAGGGCCTTCTTGCCACGGCCGTAATCTTATCTCTGCGAGCCGAGCAGACAAACACACACACTCACACACACACACACACACAAACACTCTTCACCTCTCGACCCCTACCTTTTAGTCGCCTCTTACGAGAGGCAGGGCCTTCTTGCCCCGGCCGTATTCATATCTCTGCAAGCCGAACGGACACACACACTTATACACACACACTCACACACGCACAAACACACACACGCACACACGCACACACACATACACTCTTCACCTCTCGACTCCTACCTTTTAGTCGCCTCTTACGATAAGCAGGGCCTTCTTGCCGCGGTCGTGTTCTCATCTCTGCAAGCCAAACTAACACACACACATACTCACACACGCACACACACGCACACACACACGCACACACGCACACACACATACACTCTTCACCTTTCGACTCCTACTTATTAGTCGACCCTTACAAGAGGCAGGGCCTTCTGGCCTCGGCCGTATTCTTATCTCTGCAAGTCAAACGGATACACACACATACACACACACTCACACACGCCCACACACGCACACACGCACACACACATACACACACATACACGCTTCACCTCTCGACTCCTACCCATTATTCGCCTCTTACGACATTCAGGGACTTCTTGCCACGGCCGTGTTCTTATCTCTGCGAGCCGAACGGACACACACAGACTCACACAAACACACGCACACACACGCACCCACACACACGCACACACGCACACACACATACACTCTTCACCTCTCGACTCCTACTTATTAGTCGACCCTTACAAGAGGCAGGGCCTTCTGGCCTCGGCCGTATTCTTATCTCTGCAAGTCAAACGGATACACACACATACACACACACTCACACACGCCTACACACGCACACACGCACACACACATACACACACATACACGCTTCACCTCTCGACTCCTACCCATTAGTCGCCTCTTACGACATTCAGGGCCTTCTTGCCCCCGCCGTATTCATATCTCTGCAAGCCGAAAGGACACACACACTTATACACACACTCACACACGCACAAACACACATACACGCACACACGCACACACACATACACTCTTCACCTATCGACTACTACCAATTAGTCGCTCCTTACAGCAAGCATGGCCTTTTTGCCACGGCCGTATTCTTATCTCTGCAAGCCGAACGGACACACACACATACTCACACACGCACACACACACGCACACACGCACACAAACACACACTCTTCACCTCTCGACTCCTACCTATTAGTCCCCTCTTACGATAGGCAGGGCCTTCTTGCCTCGGTCGTGTTCTTATTTCTGCAAGCTGAACTAACACACACACATACTCACACACGCACACACACACGCACACACGCACACACACACATACACTCTTCACCTCTCGACTCCTACTTATTACTCGCCTCTTACGACAGGCAGGCCCTTCTTGCCACGGCTGTGTTCTTATCTCTGCGAGCCGACCGCACACACACACACTCACACACTCACATACACACACACTTAAACACGCACGCACACGTACACGCACACAATCTCCACCTCTCGACTCCTATCCATTAGTCGCCCCTTACGACAGGCAGGGCCTTTTTGCTACGGACGTGTTTTTATCTCTGCGGGCCAAATGGACACACACACACACACTCGCACACACACATACACACACATACACGCTTTACCTCTCGACTCCTACCCAGTAGTCGCCTCTTACGACATTCAGGGACTTCTTGCCACGGCCGTGTTCTTATCTCTGCGAGCCGAACGGACACACACACTCACACACACACACGCACACACACGCACCCACACACACGCACACGCACACGCACACACTCTCCACCTCTCGACTCCTATCCATTAGCCGCCTCTTAAGACAGGCAGGGCCTTCTTGCCACGGCCGTAATCTTATCTCTGCGAGCCGAGCAGACAAACACACACACTCACACACACACACACACACATACACTCTTCACCTCTCGACCCCTACCTTTTAGTCGCCTCTTACGATAGGCAGGGCCTTCTTGCCTCGGTCGTGTTCTGATTTCTGCAAGCCGAACTAACACACACACATACTCACACACGCACACACACACGCACACACGCACACACACACATACACTCTTCACCTCTCGACTCCTACTTATTACTCGCCTCTTACGACAGGCAGGGCCTTCTTGCCACGGCTGTGTTCTTATCTCTGCGAGCCGACCGCACACACACACACTCACACACTCACATACACACACACTTAAACACGCACGCACACGTACACGCACACACTCTCCACCTCTCGACTCCTATCCATTAGTCGCCTCTTACGACAGGCAGGGCCTTCTTGCTACGGACGTGTTCTTATCTCTGCGGACCAAACGGACACACACACACACACTCACACACACACACGCACACACGCACACACACGCACCCACACACACGCACACGCACACGCACACACTCTCCACCTCTCGACTAATATCCATTAGCCGCCTCTTAAGACAGGCAGGGCCTTCTTGCCACGGCCGTAATCTTATCTCTGCGAGCCGAGCGGACAAACACACACACTCACACACACACACATACACTCTTCACCTCTCGACCCCTACCTTTTAGTCGCCTCTTACGAGAGGCAGGGCCTTCTTGCCCCGGCCGTATTCATATCTCTGCAAGCCGAACGGACACACACACTTATACACACACACTCACACACGCACAAACACACACACGCACACACGCACACACACATACACTCTTCACCTCTCGACTCCTACCTTTTAGTCGCCTCTTACGATAAGCAGGGCCTTCTTGCTGCGTTCGTGTTCTCATCTCTGCAAGCCAAACTAACACACACACATACTCACACACCCACACACACGCACACACACACGCACACACGCACACACACACATACACTCTTCACCTCTCGACTCCTACTTTTTAGTTGACCCTTACAAGAGGCAGGGCCTTCTGGCCTCGGCCGTATTCTTATCTCTGCAAGCCAAACGGACACACACACATACACACACACTCACACACGCCCACACACGCACAAACGCACACACACACACACATACACTCTTCACCTCTCGACTCCTACCCATTATTCTCCTCTTACGACAGGCAGGGACTTCTTGCCACGGCCGTGTTCTTATCTCTGCAAGCCGAACGGACACACACACACACGCACACGCACACACTCTCCACCTCTCGACTCCTACCCATTAGTCGTTTCTTACGACAGGCAGGGCCTTCTTGCCTCGGTCGTATTCTTATCTCTGCAAGCCAAACGGACACACACCCACACACAAATACACACACACATACTCACACACGCACAAATACACGCACACACACAAAGACACATACACACTTCACCTCTCGACTCCTATTCATTAGTCGCCTCTTACGACAGGCAGGGACTTCTTGCCACGGCCGTGTTCTTATCTCTGCGAGCCGACCGGGCACACACACACTGACACACACACATTCACACACACACTCACACACGTACGCACACACGCAAACACACACATACACTCTTCACCTCTCGACTCCTACCCATTATTCTCCTATTACGACAGGCAGGGACTTCTTGCCACGGCCGTGTTCTTATCTCTGCAAGCCGAACGGACACACACACACACGCACACGCACACACTCTCCACCTCTCGACTCCTACCCATTAGTCGTTTCTTACGACAGGCAAGGCCTTCTTGCCTCGGTCGTATTCTTATCTCTGCAAGCCAAACGGACACACACCCACACACAAATACACACACATACTCACACACGCACAAACACACGCACACACACAAAGACACATACACTCTTCACCTCTCGACTCCTATTCATTAGTCGCCTCTTACGACAGGCAGGGACTTCTTGCCACGGCCGTGTTCTTATCTCTGCGAGCCGACCGGGCACACACACACTGACACACACACACATTCACACACACACTCACACACGTACGCACACACGCAAACACACACATACACTCTCCACCTCTCGACTCCTACCCATTATTTTCCTCTTACGACAGGCAGGGACTTCTTGCCACGGCCGTTTTCTTATCTCTGCAAGCCGAACGGACACACACACACACGCACACACACACACACACGCACTCGCACACGCACACGCACACGCACACACTCTCCACCTCTCGACTCCTATCCATTAGTCGCCTCTTAAGACAGGCAGGGCCTTCTTGCCTCGGCCGTATTCATATCTCTGCAAGCCAAACGGACACACACACAAATACACACACATACTCACACACGCACTCGCACACGCACACGCACACGCACACACTCTTCACCTCTCGACTCCTACCCATTATTCTCCTCTTACGACAGGCAGGGACTACTTGCCACGGCCGTGTTCTTATCTCTGCAAGCCGAACGGACACACACATACACACACACTCACACACACACGCACACACGCACGCACACACGCACACACACATACACTCACACACACAAACACGCACATACGCACACACACATACATTCTTCACCTCTCGACTCCTACCTATTAGTCGTCTCTCACGACAGGCAGGGTCTTCTTGCCTCTTCCGTGTTCTTATCTCTGCAAGCGGAACAGACACACACACACTCACACACACACACATACACTCTTAACCTCTCGACTCCTACCCATTAGTCGTCTCTTACGACATTCAGGGACTTCTTGCCACGGACGTATTCTTATCTCTGCAAGCCGAACGGACACACACACATACTCACACACGCACACACACACACACGCACACACGCACAAGCACACTCACACGCACACGCATACGCACACGCATACGCACACGCACACACTCTCCACCCCTCGACTCCAATCCATTAGTCACCTCTTAAGACAGGCAGGGCCTTCTTGCCTCGGCCGTATTCTTATCTCTGCAAGCCGAACGGACACACACACATACACACACGCTTACACACGCACACACACACGCACACACGCACACACACATACACTCTTTACCTCTCGACTCCTACCCATTAGTCGCTTCTTATAATAGGCAGGGCCTTCTTGCTACGGCCATGTTCTTATCTCTGCGAGCCGAACGGACATACACACACACTCAAACACACACGCACGCTCACACGCACACACACACACGCACACACGCACACGCACACGCACACGCACACGCACACACTCCACCTCTCGACTCCTATCCATTAGTCACCTCTTAAGACAGGCAGGGCCTTCTTGCCTCGGCCGTATTCTTATCTCTGCAAGCCGAATGGACACATACCTACATACACACACACATTTACACACGCACAAACACACACACACCCACACACGCACCCACACATACACATACACTATTCACCTCTCGACTCCTACCTATTAGTCGCCCCTTACAAGAGGCAGGGCCTTCTTGCCTCGGCCGTATTCTAATCTCTGCGAACCGAATGGACACACACATACATACACACACATATTTACACACGCACAAACACACACACATACACATACACTCTTAACCTCTCGACTCCTACCCATTAGTCGCCTCTTACGACATTCAGGGACTTCTTGCCACGGCCGTGTTCTTATCTCTGCGAGCCGAACGGACACACACACACTCACACACACACACGCACACACACGCACCCACACACACGCACACGCACACGCACACACTCTCCACCTCTCGACTCCTATCCATTAGCCGCCTCTTAAGACAGGCAGGGCCTTCTTGCCACGGCCGTAATCTTATCTCTGCGAGCCGAGCAGACAAACACACACACTCACACACACACACACAAATACACTCTTCACCTCTCGACCCCTACCTTTTAGTCGCCTCTTACGATAGGCAGGGCCTTCTTGCCTCGGTCGTGTTCTTATTTCTGCAAGCCGAACTAACACACACACATACTCACACACGCACACACACACGCACACACGCACACACACACATACACTCTTCACCTCTCGACTCCTACTTATTACTCGCCTCTTACGACAGGCAGGGCCTTCTTGCCACGGCTGTGTTCTTATCTCTGCGAGCCGACCGCACACACACACACTCACACACTCACATACACACACACTTAAACACGCACGCACACGTACACGCACACACTCTCCACCTCTCGACTCCTATCCATTAGTCGCCTCTTACGACAGGCAGGGCCTTCTTGCTACGGACGTGTTCTTATCTCTGCGGGCCAAACGGACACACACACACACACACTCGCACACACACATACACACACATACACGCTTTACCTCTCGACTCCTACCCATTAGTCGCCTCTTACGACATTCAGGGACTTCTTGCCACGGCCGTGTTCTTATCTCTGCGAGCCGAACGGACACACACACACTCACACACACACACGCACACACGCACACACACGCACACACACACACGCACACGCACACGCACACACTCTCCACCTCTCGACTAATATCCATTAGCCGCCTCTTAAGACAGGCAGGGCCTTCTTGCCACGGCCGTAATCTTATCTCTGCGAGCCGAGCGGACAAACACACACACTCACACACACACACATACACTCTTCACCTCTCGACCCCTACCTTTTAGTCGCCTCTTACGAGAGGCAGGGCCTTCTTGCCCCGGCCGTATTCATATCTTTGCAAGCCGAACGGACACACACACTTATACACACACACTCACACACGCACAAACACACACACGCACACACGCACACACACATACACTCTTCACCTCTCGACTCCTACCTTTTAGTCGCCTCTTACGATAAGCAGGGCCTTCTTGCTGCGTTCGTGTTCTCATCTCTGCAAGCCAAACTAACACACACACATACTCACACACCCACACACACGCACACACACACGCACACACGCACACACACACATACACTCTTCACCTCTCGACTCCTACTTTTTAGTTGACCCTTACAAGAGGCAGGGCCTTCTGGCCTCGGCCGTATTCTTATCTCTGCAAGCCAAACGGACACACACACATACACACACACTCACACACGCCCACACACGCACACACGCACACACACACACACATACACTCTTCACCTCTCGACTCCTATCCATTATTCTCCTCTTACGACAGGCAGGGACTTCTTGCCACGGCCGTGTTCTTATCTCTGCAAGCCGAACGGACACACACACACGCACACGCACACACTCTCCACCTCTCGACTCCTACCCATTAGTCGTTTCTTACGACAGGCAGGGCCTTCTTGCCTCGGTCGTATTCTTATCTCTGCAAGCCAAACGGACACACACCCACACACAAATACACACACATACTCACACACGCACAAACACACGCACACACACAAAGACACATACACACTTCACCTCTCGACTCCTATTCATTAGTCGCCTCTTACGACAGGCAGGGACTTCTTGCCACGGCCGTGTTCTTATCTCTGCGAGCCGACCGGGCACACACACACTGACACACACACACATTCACACACACACTCACACACGTACGCACACACGCAAACACACACATACACTCTTCACCTCTCGACTCCTACCCATTATTCTCCTATTACGACAGGCAGGGACTTCTTGCCACGGCCGTGTTCTTATCTCTGCAAGCCGAACGGACACACACACACACGCACACGCACACACTCTCCACCTCTCGACTCCTACCCATTAGTCGTTTCTTACGACAGGCAGGGCCTTCTTGCCTCGGTCGTATTCTTATCTCTGCAAGCCAAACGGACACACACCCACACACAAATACACACACATACTCACACACGCACAAACACACGCACACACACAAAGACACATACACTCTTCACCTCTCGACTCCTATTCATTAGTCGCCTCTTACGACAGGCAGGGACTTCTTGCCACGGCCGTGTTCTTATCTCTGCGAGCCGACCGGGCACACACACACTGACACACACACACATTCACACACACACTCACACACGTACGCACACACGCAAACACACACATAAACTCTCCACCTCTCGACTCCTACCCATTATTCTCCTCTTACGACAGGCAGGGACTTCTTGCCACGGCCGTGTTCTTATCTCTGCAAGCCGAACGGACACACACACACACGCACACACACACACGCACTCGCACACGCACACGCACACGCACACACTCTCCACCTCTCGACTCCTATCCATTAGTCGCCTCTTAAGACAGGCAGGGCCTTCTTGCCTCGGCCGTATTCATATCTCTGCAAGCCAAACGGACACACACACAAATACACACACATACTCACACACGCACAAACACACGCACACACACAAAGACACATACACTCTTCACCTCTCGACTCCTATTCATTAGTCGCCTCTTACGACAGGCAGGGACTTCTTGCTACGGCCGTGTTCTTATCTCTGCGAGCCGACCGGACCCACACACTGACACACACACACATTCACACACACACTCACACACGTACGCACACACGCACACACACACACATACACTCTTCACCTCTCGACTCCTACCCATTATTCTCCTCTTACGACAGGCAGGGACTTCTTGCCACGGCCGTGTTCTTATCTCTGCAAGCCGAACGGACACACACACACACGCACACACACACACGCACTCGCACACGCACACGCACACGCACACACTCTTCACCTCTCGACTCCTACCCATTATTCTCCTCTTACGACAGGCAGGGACTACTTGCCACGGCCGTGTTCTTATCTCTGCAAGCCGAACGGACACACACATACACACACACTCACACACACACGCACACACGCACGCACACACGCACACACACATACACTCACACACACAAACACGCACATACGCACACACACATACATTCTTCACCTCTCGACTCCTACCTATTAGTCGTCTCTCACGACAGGCAGGGTCTTCTTGCCTCTTCCGTGTTCTTATCTCTGCAAGCGGAACAGACACACACACACTCACACACACACACATACACTCTTAACCTCTCGACTCCTACCCATTAGTCGTCTCTTACGACATTCAGGGACTTCTTGCCACGGACGTATTCTTATCTCTGCAAGCCGAACGGACACACACACATACTCACACACGCACACACACACACACGCACACACGCACACGCACACTCACACGCACACGCATACGCACACGCATACGCACACGCATACGCACACGCACACACTCTCCACCCCTCGACTCCAATCCATTAGTCACCTCTTAAGACAGGCAGGGCCTTCTTGCCTCGGCCGTATTCTTATCTCTGCAAGCCGAACGGACACACACACATACACACACGCTTACACACGCACACACACACGCACACACGCACACACACATACACTCTTTACCTCTCGACTCCTACCCATTAGTCGCTTCTTATAATAGGCAGGGCCTTCTTGCTACGGCCATGTTCTTATCTCTGCGAGCCGAACGGACATACACACACACTCAAACACACACGCACGCTCACACGCACACACACACACGCACACACGCACACGCACACGCACACGCACACGCACACACTCCACCTCTCGACTCCTATCCATTAGTCACCTCTTAAGACAGGCAGGGCCTTCTTGCCTCGGCCGTATTCTTATCTCTGCAAGCCGAATGGACACATACCTACATACACACACACATTTACACACGCACAAACACACACACACCCACACACGCACCCACACATACACATACACTATTCACCTCTCGACTCCTACCTATTAGTCGCCCCTTACAAGAGGCAGGGCCTTCTTGCCTCGGCCGTATTCTAATCTCTGCGAACCGAATGGACACACACATACATACACACACATATTTACACACGCACAAATACACACACATACACATACACTCTTAACCTCTCGACTCCTACCCATTAGTCGCCTCTTACGACAGGCAGGGCCTTCTTGCCACGGCCGTGTTCTCATTTCAGCGAGCCGACCGGACACACACACACACGCACAAACAAACACACGCACACAGGCACAAACGCACACACGCAAACGCACACGCTCACGCACACACTCTCCACCTCTCGATTCCTATCCATTAGTCGCCTCTTAAGACAGGCAGGGCCTTCTTGCCACGGACGTATTTTTATCTCTGCGAGCCGAACGGACACACACACACGCACAGACAAACACACGCACACAGGCACACACGCACACACGCACACGTACACGCACACGCACACCCTCTTCACCTCTCGACTCCTATCCATTAGTCGCCTCTTAAGACAGGCAGGGCCTTCTTGCCTCGGCCGTATTCTTATCTCTGCAAGCCAAACGGACACACACACATACACACACACACTAACACACACAAGCACGCACACACGCACACACACGCACACACACAAATACACTTTTCACCTCTCGACTCCTACCCATTAGTCGCCTCTTACGACAGGCATGGCCTTCTTGCCTCGGCCGTATTCTAATTTCTGCGAACCGAATGGACACACACATACATACACACATACATTTACACACGCACAAACACACACACACCCACACACGCACACACACATACACATACACTATTCACCTCTCGACTCCTACCTATTAGTCGCCCCTTACAAGAGGCAGGGCCTTCTTGCCTCGGCCGTATTCTAATCTTTGCGAACCGAATGGACACACACATACATACAAACACATATTTACACACGCACAAACACACACACACCCACACACGCACACACACATACACATACACTCTTAACCTCTCGACTCCTACCCATTAGTCGCCTCTTACGACATTCAGGGACTTCTTGCCACGGACGTATTCTTATCTCTGCAAGCCGAACGGACACACACACATACTCAGACCCGCACACACACACGCACACACGTACACACACACACATACACTCTTCACCTCTCGACTCCTACCCATTAGTCGCCTCTTACGACAGGCAGGGCCTTCTTGCCACGGCCGTGTTCTCATTTCAGCGAGCCGACCGGACACACACACACGCACACACAAACACACGCACACACGCACACAGGCACACACGTACACACGCACACGTACACGCACACGCACACACTCTCCACCTCTCGACTCCTATCCATTAGTCGCCTCTTAAGACAGGCAGGGCCTTCTTGCAACGAACGCATTCTTATCTCTGCGAGCCGAACGGACACACACACACACTCACACACAAACACACACACGCAAGCACAAATACACTATTCACCTCTCGACTTCTACCCATTATTCTCCTCTTACGACAGGCAGGGACTTCTTGCCACGGCCGTGTTCTTATCTCTGCAAGCCGAACGGACACACACACACACACGCACACACAAACACACGCACACAGGCACACACGCACACACGCACACGCACACCCACACGCACACACTCTCCACCTCTCGATTCCTATCCATTAGTCGCCTCTTAAGACAGGCAGGGCCTTCTTGCCACGGACGTATTCTTATCTCTGCGAGCCGAACGGACACACACACACACGCACAGACAAACACACGCACACAGGCACACACACAAACACGCGCGCACACACACATACACTCTTCACCTCTCGACTCCTATCCATTAGTCGCCTCTTAAGACAGGCAGGGCCTTCTTGCCTCGGCCGTATTCTTATAACTGCAAGCCAAACGGACACACACACACATACACACAGACACATACACTCTTCACCTCTCGACTCCTACCCATTAGTCACCTCTTACGACAGGCATGGTCTTCTTGAAACCGCTGATTTCTTATCTCTGCGAGCCAAAGGGACACACATACACATACACACACACTCACACACACACGCACACACGCACGCACACATACACTCTTCACCTCTCGACTCCTACCTATTAGTCGCCCCTTACAAGAGGCAGGGCCTTCTTGCCTCGGCCGTATTCTTATCTCTGCAAGCCAAACGGACACACACACACATACTCACACACGCACACACACACGCACACACGCATACACACATACACTCTTCACCTCTCGTCTCCTACGTATTAGTCGCCCCTTACAAAAGGCAGGGTCTTCTTGCCTTGGCCGTATTCTTATCTCTGCAATCCAAACGGACACACAAACATACACACACACTCACACACGCATACACACGCACACACGCACACACACACATATACACTCTTCAGCACTCGACTCCTACTTATTACTCGCCTCTTACGACAGGCAGGGCCTTCTTGCCACGGCTGTGTTCTTATCTCTGCGAGCCGACCGCACACACACACACTCACACACTCACATACACACACACTTAAACACGCACGCACACGTACACGCACACAATCTCCACCTCTCGACTCCTATCCATTAGTCGCCTCTTACGACAGGCAGGGCCTTTTTGCTACGGACGTGTTCTTATCTCTGCGGGCCAAATGGACACACACACACACACACTCGCACACACACATACACACACATACACGCTTTACCTCTCGACTCCTACCCAGTAGTCGCCTCTTACGACATTCAGGGAGTTCTTGCCACGGCCGTGTTCTTATCTCTGCGAGCCGAACGGACACACACACACTCACACACACACACGCACACACACGCACCCACACACACGCACACGCACACGCACACACTCTCCACCTCTCGACTCCTATCCATTAGCCGCCTCTTAAGACAGGCAGGGCCTTCTTGCCACGGCCGTAATCTTATCTCTGCGAGCCGAGCAGACAAACACACACACTCACACACACACACACACACACACATACACTCTTCACCTCTCGACCCCTACCTTTTAGTCGCCTCTTACGATAGGCAGGGCCTTCTTGCCACGGCTGTGTTCTTATCTCTGCGAGCCGACCGCACACACACACACTCACACACTCACATACACACACACTTAAACACGCACGCACACGTACACGCACACACTCTCCACCTCTCGACTCCTATCCATTAGTCGCCTCTTACGACAGGCAGGGCCTTCTTGCTACGGACGTGTTCTTATCTCTGCGGGCCAAACGGACACACACACACACACACTCGCACACACACATACACACACATACACGCTTTACCTCTCGACTCCTACCCATTAGTCGCCTCTTACGACATTCAGGGACTTCTTGCCACGGCCGTGTTCTTATCTCTGCGAGCCGAACGGACACACACACACTCACACACACACACGCACACACGCACACACACGCACCCACACACACGCACACGCACACGCACACACTCTCCACCTCTCGACTAATATCCATTAGCCGCCTCTTAAGACAGGCAGGGCCTTCTTGCCACGGCCGTAATCTTATCTCTGCGAGCCGAGCGGACAAACACACACACTCACACACACACACATACACTCTTCACCTCTCGACCCCTACCTTTTAGTCGCCTCTTACGAGAGGCAGGGCCTTCTTGCCCCGGCCGTATTCATATCTCTGCAAGCCGAACGGACACACACACTTATACACACACACTCACACACGCACAAACACACACACGCACACACGCACACACACATACACTCTTCACCTCTCGACTCCTACCTTTTAGTCGCCTCTTACGATAAGCAGGGCCTTCTTGCTGCGTTCGTGTTCTCATCTCTGCAAGCCAAACTAACACACACACATACTCACACACCCACACACACGCACACACACACGCACACACGCACACACACACATACACTCTTCACCTCTCGACTCCTACTCTTTAGTTGACCCTTACAAGAGGCAGGGCCTTCTGGCCTCGGCCGTATTCTTATCTCTGCAAGCCAAACGGACACACACACATACACACACACTCACACACGCCCACACACGCACACACGCACACACACACACATACACTCTTCACCTCTCGACTCCTACCCATTATTCTCCTCTTACGACAGGCAGGGACTTCTTGCCACGGCCGTGTTCTTATCTCTGCAAGCCGAACGGACACACACACACACGCACACGCACACACTCTCCACCTCTCGACTCCTACCCATTAGTCGTTTCTTACGACAGGCAGGGCCTTCTTGCCTCGGTCGTATTCTTATCTCTGCAAGCCAAACGGACACACACCCACACACAAATACACACACATACTCACACACGCACAAACACACGCACACACACAAAGACACATACACACTTCACCTCTCGACTCCTATTCATTAGTCGCCTCTTACGACAGGCAGGGACTTCTTGCCACGGCCGTGTTCTTATCTCTGCGAGCCGACCGGGCACACACACACTGACACACACACACATTCACACACACACTCACACACGTACGCACACACGCAAACACACACATACACTCTTCACCTCTCGACTCCTACCCATTATTCTCCTATTACGACAGGCAGGGACTTCTTGCCACGGCCGTGTTCTTATCTCTGCAAGCCGAACGGACACACACACACACGCACACGCACACACTCTCCACCTCTCGACTCCTACCCATTAGTCGTTTCTTACGACAGGCAGGGCCTTCTTGCCTCGGTCGTATTCTTATCTCTGCAAGCCAAACGGACACACACCCACACACAAATACACACACATACTCACACACGCACAAACACACGCACACACACAAAGACACATACACTCTTCACCTCTCGACTCCTATTCATTAGTCGCCTCTTACGACAGGCAGGGACTTCTTGCCACGGCCGTGTTCTTATCTCTGCGAGCCGACCGGGCACACACACACTGACACACACACACATTCACACACACACTCACACACGTACGCACACACGCAAACACACACATACACTCTCCACCTCTCGACTCCTACCCATTATTCTCCTCTTACGACAGGCAGGGACTTCTTGCCACGGCCGTGTTCTTATCTCTGCAAGCCGAACGGACACACACACACACGCACACACACACACGCACTCGCACACGCACACGCACACGCACACACTCTCCACCTCTCGACTCCTATCCATTAGTCGCCTCTTAAGACAGGCAGGGCCTTCTTGCCTCGGCCGTATTCATATCTCTGCAAGCCAAACGGACACACACACAAATACACACACATACTCACACACGCACAAACACACGCACACACACAAAGACACATACACTCTTCACCTCTCGACTCCTATTCATTAGTCGCCTCTTACGACAGGCAGGGACTTCTTGCCACGGCCGTGTTCTTATCTCTGCGAGCCGACCGGGCACACACACACTGACACACACACACATTCACACACACACTCACACACGTACGCACACACGCAAACACACACATACACTCTTCACCTCTCGACTCCTACCCATTATTCTCCTCTTACGACAGGCAGGGACTTCTTGCCACGGCCGTGTTCTTATCTCTGCAAGCCGAACGGACACACACATACACACACACTCACACACACACGCACACACGCACGCACACACGCACACACACATACACTCACACACACAAACACGCACATACGCACACACACATACATTCTTCACCTCTCGACTCCTACCTATTAGTCGTCTCTCACGACAGGCAGGGTCTTCTTGCCTCTTCCGTGTTCTTATCTCTGCAAGCCGAACAGACACACACACACTCACACACACACACATACACTCTTAACCTCTCGACTCCTACCCATTAGTCGCCTCTTACGACATTCAGGGACTTCTTGCCACGGACGTATTCTTATCTCTGCAAGCCGAACGGACACACACACATACTCACACACGCACACACACACACACACGCACACACGCACACGCACACTCACACGCACACGCATACGCACACGCACACACTCTCCACCTCTCGACTCCAATCCATTAGTCACCTCTTAAGACAGGCAGGGCCTTCTTGCCTCGGCCGTATTCTTATCTCTGCAAGCCGAACGGACACACACACATACACACACGCTTACACACGCACACACACACGCACACACGCACACACACATACACTCTTTACCTCTCGACTCCTACCCATTAGTCGCTTCTTATAATAGGCAGGGCCTTCTTGCTACGGCCATGTTCTTATCTCTGCGAGCCGAACGGACATACACACACACTCAAACACACACGCACGCTCACACGCACACACACACACGCACACACGCACACGCACACGCACACGCACACGCACACACTCTCCACCTCTCGATTCCTATCCATTAGTCGCCTCTTAAGACAGGCAGGGCCTTCTTGCCACGGACGTATTTTTATCTCTGCGAGCCGAACGGACACACACACACACGCACAGACAAACACACGCACACACACATACACTCTTTACCTCTCGACTCCTACCCATTAGTCGCTTCTTATAATAGGCAGGGCCTTCTTGCTACGGCCATGTTCTTATCTCTGCGAGCCGAACGGACATACACACACACTCAAACACACACGCACGCTCACACGCACACACACACACGCACACGCACACGCACACGCACACGCACACACTCTCCACCTCTCGATTCCTACCCATTAGTCACCTCTTAAGACAGGCAGGGCCTTCTTGCCTCGGCCGTATTCTTATCTCTGCAAGCCGAATGGACACATACCTACATACACACACACATTTACACACGCACAAACACACACACACCCACACACGCACCCACACATACACATACACTATTCACCTCTCGACTCCTACCTATTAGTCGCCCCTTACAAGAGGCAGGGCCTTCTTGCCTCGGCCGTATTCTAATCTCTGCGAACCGAATGGACACACACATACATACACACACATATTTACACACGCACAAACACACACACATACACATACACTCTTAACCTCTCGACTCCTACCCATTAGTCGCCTCTTACGACAGGCAGGGCCTTCTTGCCACGGCCGTGTTCTCATTTCAGCGAGCCGACCGGACACACACACACACGCACACACAAACACACGCACACAGGCACAAACGCACACACGCAAACGCACACGCTCACGCACACACTCTCCACCTCTCGATTCCTATCCATTAGTCGCCTCTTAAGACAGGCAGGGCCTTCTTGCCACGGACGTATTTTTATCTCTGCGAGCCGAACGGACACACACACACACGCACAGACAAACACACGCACACAGGCACACACGCACACACGCACACGTACACGCACACGCACACCCTCTTCACCTCTCGACTCCTATCCATTAGTCGCCTCTTAAGACAGGCAGGGCCTTCTTGCCTCGGCCGTATTCTTATCTCTGCAAGCCAAACGGACACACACACATACACACACACACTCACACACACAAGCACGCACACACGCGCACACACGCACACACACAAATACACTTTTCACCTCTCGACTCCTACCCATTAGTCGCCTCTTACGACAGGCATGGCCTTTTTGCCTCGGCCGTATTTTAATTTCTGCGAACCGAATGGACACACACATACATACACACATACATTTACACACGCACAAACACACACACACCCACACACGCACACACACATACACATACACTCTTAACCTCTCGACTCCTACCCATTAGTCGCCTCTTACGACATTCAGGGACTTCTTGCCACGGACGTATTCTTATCTCTGCAAGCCGAACGGACACACACACATACTCACACACGCACACACACACGCACACACGTACACACACACACATACACTCTTCACCTCTCGACTCCTACCCATTAGTCGCCTCTTACGACAGGCAGGGCCTTCTTGCCACGGCCGTGTTCTCATTTCAGCGAGCCGACCGGACACACACACACGCACACACAAACACACGCACACACGCACACACGTACACACACACACATACACTCTTCACCTCTCGACTCCTACCCATTAGTCGCCTCTTACGACAGGCAGGGCCTTCTTGCCACGGCCGTGTTCTCATTTCAGCGAGCCGACCGGACACGCACACACGCACACACAAACACACGCACACAGGCACACACGTACACACGCACACGTACACGCACACGCACACACTCTCCACCTCTCGACTCCTATCCATTAGTCGCCTCTTAAGACAGGCAGGGCCTTCTTGCAACGAACGCATTCTTATCTCTGCGAGCCGAACGGACACACACACACACTCACACACAAACACACACACGCAAGCACAAATACACTATTCACCTCTCGACTTCTACCCATTATTCTCCTCTTACGACAGGCAGGGACTTCTTGCCACGGCCGTGTTCTTATCTCTGCAAGCCGAACGGACACACACACACACGCACACACAAACACACGCACACAGGCACACACGCACACACGCACACGCACACCCACACGCACACACTCTCCACCTCTCGATTCCTATCCATTAGTCGCCTCTTAAGACAGGCAGGGCCTTCTTGCCACGGACGTATTCTTATCTCTGCGAGCCGAACGGACACACACACACGCACAGACAAACACACGCACACAGGCACACACACACACACGCGCGCACACACACATACACTCTTCACCTCTCGACTCCTATCCATTAGTCGCCTCTTAAGACAGGCAGGGCCTTCTTGCCTCGGCCGTATTCTTATCACTGCAAGCCAAACGGACACACACACATACACACAGACACATACACTCTTCACCTCTCGACTCCTACCCATTAGTCACCTCTTACGACAGGCATGGCCTTCTTGAAACCGCTGATTTCTTATCTCTGCGAGCCAAAGCGACACACATACACATACACACACACTCACACACACACGCACACACGCACGCACACATACACTCTTCACCTCTCGACTCCTACCTATTAGTCGCCCCTTACAAGAGGCAGGGCCTTCTTGCCTCGGCCGTATTCTTATCTCTGCAAGCCAAACGGACACACACACATACTTACACACGCACACACACACGCACACACGCATACACACATACACTCTTCACCTCTCGTCTCCTACGTATTAGTCGCCCCTTACAAAAGGCAGGGTCTTCTTGCCTTGGCCGTATTCTTATCTCTGCAATCCAAACGGACACACAAACATACACACACACTCACACACGCACACACACGCACACACGCACACACACACATATACACTCTTCAGCACTCGACTCCTACCCATTAGTCGCCTCTGACGACAGGCAGGGCCTTCTTGCCACGGCCGTGTTCTTATCTCTGCGAGCCTACTGGACACACACACACTCACACACACAAATACACACACACACTCACACACCACACACACGCACACACGCACACACACACATACACTCTTCACCTCTCGACTCGTACCCATTAGTCGCCTCTTACGACAGGCAGGGCCTTGTTGCCACGGCCGTGTTCTTATCTCTGCGAGACGACCGGACACACACACACACTCACACAAGCACACACACGCACACACGCACACACACACACATACACTCTTCACCTCTCGACTCCTACCTATTACTCGCCCCTTACGACAGGCAGGGCCTTCTTGCCTCGGCTGTATTCTTATCTCCGCAGGCCGAATGGACACACATACATACACACACACTCACACACGCACACACACACACACACTCACACACACACACACACACACGCACACACACATACACTCTTCACCTTTCGACTCCTACCCATTAGTCGCCTCCTACGACAGATAGGGCCTTCTTGCCACGGCCGTATTCTTATCTCTGCGAGCCGAACGGACACACACACACACACACTCACACACGCACAGACGCACACACACACATACACTCTTCACCTCTCGACTCCTACCCATTAGTCGTCTCTTAAGACAGGCAGGGATTTTTTGCCACGGCCGTGTTTTTATCTCTGCGAGCCATACAGACACACACACACACACTCACACACACACACACCTAAACTCTTCACCTCTCCACTCCTACCCATTATACGCCTCTTTCGACAGGCAGAGCCTTTTTGCCACGGCCGTGTTCTTATCTTTGCGAGCCATACAGACACACATACACATTCACACACACACACACACCTACACTCTTCACCTCTCGACTCCTACCTATTACTCGCACCTTACGACAGGCAGGGCCTTCTTGCCTCGGCTGTATTCTTACCTATGCAGGCCGAACGGACACACATACATACACACACACTCACACACGCACACACACACACTCACACACACACGCACACACAGACACACACATACACTCTTCACCTCTCGACTCCTACCCATTAGTCGCCTCTTACGACAGGCAGGGCTTCTTGCCACGGCCGTATTCTTATCTCTGCGAGCCAACGGACACACACACACACTCACACACGCACACACGCACACACACACACACACACACATACACTCTTCACCTCTCGACTCCTACCCATTAGTCGTTTCTTACGACAGGCAGGGCCTTCTTGCCTCGGTCGTATTCTTATCTCTGCAAGCCAAACGGACACACACCCACACACAAATACACACACATACTCACACACGCACAAACACACGCACACACACAAAGACACATACACTCTTCACCTCTCGACTCCTATTCATTAGTCGCCTCTTACGACAGGAAGGGACTTCTTGCCACGGCCGTGTTCTTATCTCTGCGAGCCGACCGGGCACACACACACTGACACACACACACATTCACACACACACACTCACACACGTACGCGCACACGCAAACACACACATACACTCTTCACCTCTCGACTCCTACCCATTATTCTCCTCTTACGACAGGCAGGGACTTCTTGCCACGGCCGTGTTCTTATCTCTGCAAGCCGAACGGACACACACACACGCACACACAAACACACGCACACAGGCACACACGCACACACGCACACGTACACGCACACGCACACACTCTCCACCTCTCGACTCCTATCCATTAGTCGCCTCTTAAGACAGGCAGGGCCTTCTTGCCTCGGCCGTATTTATATCTCTGCAAGCCAAACGGACACACACACACAAATACACACACATACTCACACACGCACAAACACACGCACACACACAAAGACACATACACTCTTCACCTCTCGACTCCTATTCATTAGTCGCCTCTTACGACAGGCAGGGACTTCTTGCTACGGCCGTGTTCTTATCTCTGCGAGCCGACCGGACACACACACTGACACACACACACATTCACACACACACTCACACACGTACGCACACACGCACACACACACACATACACTCTTCACCTCTCGACTCCTACCCATTATTCTCCTCTTACGACAGGCAGGGACTTCTTGCCACGGCCGTGTTCTTATCTCTGCAAGCCGAACGGACACACACACACACGCACACACACACACGCACTCGCACACGCACACGCACACGCACACACTCTTCACCTCTCGACTCCTACCCATTATTCTCCTCTTACGACAGGCAGGGACTACTTGCCACGGCCGTGTTCTTATCTCTGCAAGCCGAACGGACACACACATACACACACACTCACACACACACGCACACACGCACGCACACACGCACACACACATACACTCACACACACAAACACGCACATACGCACACACACATACATTCTTCACCTCTCGACTCCTACCTATTAGTCGTCTCTCAAGACAGGCAGGGTCTTCTTGCCTCGGCCGTGTTCTTATCTCTGCAAGCCGAACAGACACACACACACTCACACACACACACATACACTCTTAACCTCTCGACTCCTACCCATTAGTCGCCTCTTACGACATTCAGGGACTTCTTGCCACGGACGTATTCTTATCTCTGCAAGCCGAACGGACACACACACATACTCACACACGCACACACACACACACGCACACACGCACACGCACACTCACACGCACACGCATACGCACACGCACACACTCTCCACCTCTCGACTCCAATCCATTAGTCACCTCTTAAGACAGGCAGGGCCTTCTTGCCTCGGCCGTATTCTTATCTCTGCAAGCCGAACGGACACACACAAATACACACACGCACACACACACGCACACACGCACACACACATACACTCTTTACCTCTCGACTCCTACCCATTAGTCGCTTCTTATAACAGGCAGGGCCTTCTTGCTACGGCCATGTTCTTATCTCTGCGAGCCGAACGGACATACACACACACTCAAACACACACGCACGCTCACACGCACACACACACACGCACACACGCACACGCACACGCACACGCACACACTCTCCACCTCTCGACTCCTATCCATTAGTCACCTCTTAAGACAGGCAGGGCCTTCTTGCCTCGGCCGTATTCTTATCTCTGCAAGCCGAATGGACACATACCTACATACACACACACATTTACACACGCACAAACACACACACACCCACACATACACATACACTATTCACCTCTCGACTCCTACCTATTAGTCGCCCCTTACAAGAGGCAAAGCCTTCTTGCCTCGGCCGTATTCTAATCTCTGCGAACCGAATGGACACACACATACATACACACACATATTTACACACGCACAAACACACACACATACACATACACTCTTAACCTCTCGACTCCTACCCATTAGTCGCCTCTTACGACAGGCAGTGCCTTCTTGCCACGGCCGTGTTCTCATTTCAGCGAGCCGACCGGACACACACACACACGCACACACAAACACACGCACACAGGCACAAACGCACACACGCAAACGCACACGCTCACGCACACACTCTCCACGTCTCGATTCCTATCCATTAGTCGCCTCTTAAGACAGGCAGGGCCTTCTTGCCACGGACGTATTTTTATCTCTGCGAGCCGAACGGACACACACACACACGCACAGACAAACACACGCACACAGGCACACATGCACACACGCACACGTACACGCACACGCACACCCTCTTCACCTCTCGACTCCTATCCATTAGTCGCCTCTTAAGACAGGCAGGGCCTTCTTGCCTCGGCCGTATTCTTATCTCTGCAAGCCAAACGGACACACACACATACACACACACACTCACACACACAAGCACGCAACACGCACACACACGCACACACACAAATACACTTTTCACCTCTCGACTCTTACCCATTAGTCGCCTCTTACGACAGGCATGGCCTTCTTGCCTCGGCCGTATTCTAATTTCTGCGAACCGAATGGACACACACATACATACACACATACATTTACACACGCACAAACACACACACACCCACACACGCACACACACATACACATACACTATTCACCTCTCGACTCCTACCTATTAGTCGCCCCTTACAAGAGGCAGGGCCTTCTTGCCTCGGCCGTATTCTAATCTTTGCGAACCGAATGGACACACACATACATACAACCACATATTTACACACGCACAATTACACACACACCCACACACGCACACACACATACACATACACTCTTAACCTCTCGACTCCTACCCATTAGTCGCCTCTTACGACATTCAGGGACTTCTTGACACGGACGTATTCTTATCTCTGCAAGCCGAACGGACACACACACATACTCACACACGCACACACACACGCACACACGTACACACGCACACACATACACTCTTCACCTCTCGACTCCTACCCATTAGTCGCCTCTTACGACAGGCAGGGACTTCTTGCCACGGCCGTGTTCTTATCTCTGCAAGCCGAACGGACACACACACACACGCACACACAAACACACGCACACAGGCACACACGCACACACGCACACGCACACTCACACGCACACACTCTCCACCTCTCGATTCCTATCCATTAGTCGCCATTTAAGACAGGCAGGGCCTTCTTGCCTCGGCCGTATTCTTATCTCTGCAAGCCAAACGGACACACACACACATACACACAGACACATACACTCTTCACCTCTCGACTCCTACCTATTAGTCACCTCTTACGACAGGCATGGCCTTCTTGAAACCGCTGATTTCTTATCTCTGCGAGCCAAAGGGACACACATACACATACACACACACTCACACACACACGCACACACGCACGCACACATACACTCTTCACCTCTCGACTCCTACCTATTAGTCGCCCCTTACAAGAGGCAGGGCCTTCTTGCCTCGGCCGTATTCTTATCTCTGCAAGCCAAACGGACACACACACATACTCACACACGCACACACACACGCACACACGCTTACACACATACACTCTTCACCTCTCGTCTCCTACCTATTAGTCGCCCCTTACAAAAGGCAGGGTCTTCTTGCCTTGGCCGTATTCTTATCTCTGCAATCCAAACGGACACACAAACATACACACACACTCACACACGCACACACACGCACACACGCACACACACACATATACACTCTTCAGCATTCGACTCCTACCCATTAGTCGCCTCTGACGACAGGCAGGGCCTTCTTGCCACGGCCGTGTTCTTATCTCTGCGAGCCTACTGGACACACACACACTCACACACACAAATACACACACACACTCACACACCACACACACGCACACACGCACACACACACATACACTCTTCACCTCTCGACTCGTACCCATTAGTCGCCTCTTACGACAGGCAGGGCCTTGTTGCCACGGCCGTGTTCTTATCTCTGCGAGACGACCGGACACACACACACACTCACACAAGCACACACACGCACACACGCACACACACACACATACACTCTTCACCTCTCGACTCCTACCTATTACTCGCCCCTTACGACAGGCAGGGCCTTCTTGCCTCGGCTGTATTCTTATCTCTGCAGGCCGAACGGACACACATACATACACACACACTCACACACGCACACACACACACACACTCACACACACACACACACACGCACACACACACACATACACTCTTCACCTTTCGACTCCTACCCATTAGTCGCCTCCTACGACAGATAGGGCCTTCTTGCCACGGCCGTATTCTTATCTCTGCGAGCCGAACGGACACACACACACACACACACACACTCACACACGCACAGACGCACACACACACATACACTCTTCACCTCTCGACTCCTACCCATTAGTCGTCTCTTAAGACAGGCAGGGCCTTTTTGCCACGGCCGTGTTTTTATCTCTGCGAGCCATACAGACACACACACACACACTCACACACACACACACCTAAACTCTTCACCTCTCGACTCTTACCTATTACTCGCCCCTTACGACAGGCAGGGACTTCTTACCTCGGCTGTGTTCTTATCTCTGCAAGCCGAACGGACACACATACATACACCCACACTCACACACGCACACACACATGCACACACACACACACACACACACATAAATTCTTCACCTCTCCACTCCTACCCATTATACGCCTCTTTCGACAGGCAGAGCCTTTTTGCCACGGCCGTGTTCTTATCTTTGCGAGCCACACAGACACACATACACATTCACACACACACACACACACCTACACTCTTCACCTCTCGACTCCTACCTATTACTCGCACCTTACGACAGGCAGGGCCTTCTTGCCTCGGCTCTATTCTTACCTATGCAGGCCGAACGGACACACATACATACACACACACTCACACACGCACACACACACACTCACACACACACGCACACACAGACACACACATACACTCTTCACCTCTCGACTCCTACCCATTAGTCGCCTTTTACGACAGGCAGGGCTTCTTGCCACGGCCGTATTCTTATCTCTGCGAGCCAACGGACACACACACACACTCACACACGCACACACGCACACACGCACACACACACACACACACACACACACACACATACACTCTTCACCTCTCGACTCCTACCCATTAGTCGTCTCTTACGACAGGCAGGGCCTTTTTGCCACGGCCGTGTTTTTACCTCTGCGAGCCATACAGACACACACACACACACACACTCACAACCACACACACACACTCACAACCACACACACACACCTAAACTCTTCTAAACGACAGGCAGGGCCTTCTTGCCACGGCTGTATTCTTATCTCTGCAAGCCGAACGGACACACACACACATACACTCACACACGCACACACACACACACACTCACACACAGGTACACTCTTCAACTCTCGATTCCTACCCATTAGTTGCTCCTTACAGCAGGCATAGCCTTCTTGCCACGGCCGTATTCGTACCTCTGCGAGCAGAAGAGACACGCACACACACACACACACACACATACACATACACACACACACGCGCGCACACACACACATACACTCTCAACCTCTCGACTCCTACCCATTATTCTCCTCTTACGACAGGCAGAGCCTTTTTGCCACGGCCGTGTTCATATCTCTGCGAGCCGACCGGACACACACACACTGACACACACACACTCACACACACACTCACACACGCACGCACACACGCACACAAACACACACACATACACTCTTCACCCCTCGACTCCTACCCATTATTCTGCTCTTACGACAGGCAGGGCCTTCTTGCCACGGACGTATTCTTATCTCTGCGAGCCGAACAGACACACACACACACACTCGCACACACACACACACACACACACACATACACGCTCCACCTCTCGATTCCTACCCATTAGTCGCCTCTTACGACATTCAGGGACTTTTTGCTACGGCCGTGTTCTTATCTCTGCGAGCCGAACGGACACACACACACTCACACACACACGCACACACGCACACACGCACACACGCACACAAACATACACTCTTCACCTCTCGACTCCTACCTATTAGTCGCCTCTTACAATAGGCAGGGCCTTCTTGCCTCGGTCGTGTTTTTATCTCTGCAAGCCGAACTAACACACACACATACTCACACACGCACACACACACGCACACACGCACACACACATACACTTTTCACCTCTCGACTCCTACTTATTAGTCGCCCACTCTTCGTCTCTCGACTCCTATCCATTAGTCGCCCCGTACGATTTGCATCGCTTTCTTGCCACGGCTTTTTCTTATCTCTGCGAGCTGAAGGGACACACACACATACATACACACACACTCACAAACACACACACACACGCACGCACACACGCACACACACATACACTCACACACACACAAACACGCCCACACGCACACACACATACATTCTTCACCTCTCGACTCCTACCTATTAGTCGCCTCTTACGATAGGCAGGGCCTTCTTGCCTTGGCCGTGTTCTTATCACTGCAAGCCGAACGGACACACACACACATACTCACACACGCACACACACACGCACACACGCACACAAACATACACTCTTCACTTCTCAACTCCTACCTATTAGTCGCCTCTTACGATAGGCAGTGCCTTCTTGCCTCAGTCGTGTTCTTATTTCTGCAAGCCGAACTAACACACACACATACTCACACACGCACACACACACGCACACACGCACACACACATACACTCTTCACCTCTCGACTCCTACCAATTAGTCGCCTCTTACGATAGGCAGGGCCTTCTTGCCTTGGCCGTGTTCTTATCACTGCAAGCCGAACGGACACACACACATACTCACACACGCACACACACACGCACACACGCACACAAACATACACTCTTCACCTTTCGACTCCTACCTATTAGTCGCCTCTTACGATAGGCAGGGCCTTCTTGCCTCGGTCGTGTTCTTATTTCTGCAAGCCGAACTAACACACACACATACTCACACACGCACACACACACGCACACACGCACACACACACATACACTCTTCACCTCTCGACTCCTACCAATTAGTCGCCTCTTACGATAGGCAGGGCCTTCTTGCCTTGGCCGTATTCTTATTACTGCAAGCCGAACGGACACACACACATACTCACACACGCACACACACACGCACACACGCACACAAACATACACTCTTCACCTTTCGACTCCTACCTATTAGTCGCCTCTTACGATAGGCAGGGCCTTCTTGCCACGGCTGTGTTCTTATCTCTGCGAGCCGACCGCACACAGACACACTCACACACTCACATACACACACACATAAACACGCACGCACACGTACACGCACACACTCTCCACCTCTCGACTCCTATCCATTAGTCGCCTCTTACGACAGGCAGGGCCTTCTTGCTACGGACGTGTTCTTATCTCTGCGAGCCAAACGGCGACACACACACACACACTCGCACACACACATACACACACATACACGCTTCACCTCTCGACTCCTACCCATTAGTCGCCTCTTACGACATTCAGGGACTTCTTGCCACGGCCGTGTTCTTATCTCTGCGAGCCGAACGGACACACACACACTCACACAAACACACGCACACACGCACACACACGCACCCACACACACGCACACGCACACACTCTCCACCTCTCGACTCCTATCCATAAGCCACCTCTTAAGACAGGCAGGGCCTTCTGCCACGGCCGTAATCTTATCTCTGCGAGCCCAGCGGACAAACACACACACTCACACACATACACACATACACTATTCACCTCTCGACCCCTTCCTTTTAGTCGCCTCTTACGAGAGGCAGGGCCTTCTTGCCCCGGCCGTATTCATAATTCTGCAAGCCGAACGGACACACACACTTATACACACACTCACACACGCACAAACACACATACACGCACACACGCACACACACATACACTCTTCACCTATCGACAACTACCAATTAGTCGCTCCTTACAGCAAGCATGGCCTTTTTGCCACGGCCGTATTCTTATCTCTGCAAGCCGAACGGACACACACACATACTCACACACGCACACACACACGCACACACGCACACAAACATACACTCTTCACCTCTCGACTCCTACCTATTAGTCGCCTCTTACGATAGGCAGGGCCTTCTTGCCTCGGTCGTGTTCTTATTTCTGCAAGCCGAACTAACACACACACATACTCACACACGCACACACACACGCACACACGCACACACACACATACACTCTTCACCTCTCGACTCCTACTTATTACTCGCCTCTTACGACAGGCAGGGCCTTCTTGCCACGGCTGTGTTCTTATCTCTGCGAGCCGACCGCACACACACACACTCACACACTCACATACACACACACTTAAACACGCACGCACACGTACACGCACACACTCTCCACCTCTCTACTCCTATCCATTAGTCGCCTCTTACGACAGGCAGGGCCTTTTTGCTACGGACGTGTTCTTATCTCTGTGGGCCAAATGGACACACACACACACACTCGCACACACACATACACACACATACACGCTTTACCTCTCGACTCCTACCCAGTAGTCGCCTCTTACGACATTCAGGGACTTCTTGCCATGGCCGTGTTCTTATCTCTGCGAGCCGAACGGACACACACACACTCACACACACACACGCACACACACGCACCCACACACACGCACACGCACACGCACACACTCTCCACCTCTCGACTCCTATCCATTAGCCGCCTCTTAAGACAGGCAGGGCCTTCTTGCCACGGCCGTAATCTTATCTCTGCGAGCCGAACGGACAAACACACACACGCACACACGCACACAAACATACACTCTTCACCTCTCGACCCCTACCTTTTAGTCGCCTCTTACGAGAGGCAGGGCCTTCTTGCCCCGGCCGTATTCATATCTCTGCAAGCCGAACGGACACACACACATATACACACACACTCACACACGCACAAACACACACACGCACACACGCACACACACATACACTCTTCACCTCTCGACTCCTACCTTTTAGTCGCCTCTTACGATAAGCAGGGCCTTCTTGCCGCGGTCGTGTTCTCATCTCTGCAAGCCAAACTAACACACACACATACTCACACACGCACACACACGCACACACACACGCACACACGCACACACACATACACTCTTCACCTCTCGACTCCTACTTATTAGTCGACCCTTACAAGAGGCAGGGCCTTCTGGCCTCGGCCGTATTCTTATCTCTGCAAGTCAAACGGATACACACACATACACACACACTCACACACGCCCACACACGCACACACACATACACACACATACACGCTTCACCTCTCGACTCCTACCCATTAGTCGCCTCTTACGACATTCAGGGACTTCTTGCCACGGCCGTGTTCTTATCTCTGCGAGCCGAACGGACACACACAGACTCACACAAACACACGTACACACGCACACACACGCACCCACACACACGCACACGCACAAACTCTCCACCTCTCGACTCCTATCCATTAGCCGCCTCTTAAGACAGGCAGGGCCTTCTTGCCACGGCCGTAATCCTATCTCTGCGAGCCGAGCGGACAAACACACACACTTACACACACACACACATACACTCTTCACCTCTCGACCCCTACCTTTTAGTCGCCTCTTACGAGAGGCAGGGCCTTCTTGCTCCGGCCGTATTCATATCTCTGCAAGCCGAACGGACACACACACTTATACACACACACTCACACACGCACAAACACACATACACGCACACACGCACACACACATACACTCTTCACCTATCGACTACTACCAATTAGTCGCTCCTTACAGCAAGCATGGCCTTTTTGCCACGGCCGTATTCTTATCTCTGCAAGCCGAACGGACACACACACATACTCACACACGCACACACACACGCACACACGCACACAAACATACACTCTTCACCTCTCGACTCCTACCTATTAGTCGCCTCTTACGATAGGCAGGGCCTTCTTGCCCCGGCCGTATTCATATCTCTGCAAGCCGAACGGACACACACACTTATACACACACACTCACACACGCACAAACACACATACACGCACACACGCACACACACATACACTCTTCACCTATCGACTACTACCAATTAGTCGCTCCTTACAGCAAGCATGGCCTTCTTGCCTCGGTCGTGTTCTTATTTCTGCAAGCCGAACTAACACACACACATACTCACACACGCACACACACAAGTACACACGCACACACACACACATACACTCTTCACCTCTCGACTCCTACTTATTACTCGCCTCTTACGACAGGCAGGGACTTCTTGCCACGGCCGTGTTCTTATCTCTGCAAGCCGAACGGACACACACACACGCGCACACTCACATACACACACACTTAAACACGCACGCACACGTACACGCACACACTCTCCACCTCTCGACTCCTATCCATTAGTCGCCTCTTACGACAGGCAGGGCCTTCTTGCTACGGACGTGTTCTTATCTCTGCGGGCCAAACGGACACACACACACACACTCGCACACACACATACACGCTTTACCTCTCGACTCCTACCCATTAGTCGCCTCTTACGACATTCAGGGACTTCTTGCCACGGCCGTGTTCTTATCTCTGCGAGCCGAACGGACACACACACACTCACACACACACACGCACACACGCACACACACGCACCCACACACAAGCACACGCACACGCACACACTCTCCACCTCTCGACTAATATCCATTAGCCGCCTCTTAAGACAGGCAGGGCCTTCTTGCCACGGCCGTAATCTTATCTCTGCGAGCCGAGCGGACAAACACACACACTCACACACACACACACACACATACACTCTTCACCTCTCGACCCCTACCTTTTAGTCGCCTCTTACGAGAGGCAGGGCCTTCTTGCCCCGGCCGTATTCATATCTCTGCAAGCCGAACGGACACACACACTTATACACACACACTCACACACGCACAAACACACACACGCACACACGCACACACACATACACTCTTCACCTCTCGACTCCTACCCATTATTCTCCTCTTACGACAGGCAGGGACTTCTTGCCACGGCCGTGTTCTTATCTCTGCAAGCCGAACGGACACACACACATACTCACACACGCACACACACACACACACACACACACGCACACACACACATACACTCTTCACCTCTCGACTCCTACCCATTATTCTCCTATTACGACAGGCAGGGACTTCTTGCCACGGCCGTGTTCTTATCTCTGCAAGCCGAACGGACACACACACACACGCACACACTCTCCACCTCTCGACTCCTACCCATTAGTCGTTTCTTACGACAGGCAGGGCCTTCTTGCCTCGGTCGTATTCTTACCTATGCAAGCCAAACGGACACACACCCACACACAAATACACACACATACTCACACACGCACAAACACACGCACACACACAAAGACACATACACTCTTCACCTCTCGACTCCTATTCATTAGTCGCCTCTTACGACAGGCAGGGACTTCTTGCCACGGCCGTGTTCTTATCTCTGCGAGCCGACCGGGCACACACACACTGACACACACACACATTCACACACACACTCACACACGTACGCACACACGCAAACACACACATACACTCTTCACCTCTCGACTCCTACCCATTATTCTCCTCTTACGACAGGCAGGGACTTCTTGCCACGGCCGTGTTCTTATCTCTGCAAGCCGAACGGACACACACACACGCACACACAAACACACGCACACAGGCTCACACGCACACACGCACACGTACACGCACACGCACACACTCTCCACCTCTCGACTCCTATCCATTAGTCGCCTCTTAAGACAGGCAGGGCCTTCTTGCCTCGGCCGTATTCATATCTCTGCAAGCCAAACGGACACACACACACAAATACACACACATACTCACACACGCACAAACACACGCACACACACAAAGACACATACACTCTTCACCTCTCCACTCCTATTCATTAGTCGCCTCTTACGACAGGCAGGGACTTCTTGCTACGGCCGTGTTCTTATCTCTGCGAGCCGACCGGACACACACACTGACACACACACACATTCACACACACACTCACACACGTACGCACACACGCACACACACATACACTCTTCACCTCTCGACCCCTACCTTTTAGTCGCCTCTTACGAGAGGCAGGGCCTTCTTGCCCCGGCCGTATTCATATCTCTGCAAGCCGAACGGACACACACACTTATACAAACACACTCACACACGCACAAACACACACACGCACTCTTCACCTCTCGACTCCTACCTTTTAGTCGCCTCTTACGATAAGCAGGGCCTTCTTGCCGCGGTCGTGTTCTCATCTCTGCAAGCCAAACTAACACACACACACGCACACACTCTCCACCTCTCGACTCCTACCCATTAGTCGTTTCTTACGACAGGCAGGGCCTTCTTGCCTCGGTCGTATTCTTACCTATGCAAGCACAAACACACGCACACAGGCTCACACGCACACACGCACACGTACACGCACACGCACACACTCTCCACCTCTCGACTCCTATCCGTTAGTCGCCTCTTAAGACAGGCAGGGCCTTCTTGCCTCGGCCGTATTCATATCTCTGCAAGCCAAACGGACACACACACACAAATACACACACATACTCACACACGCACAGACACACGCACACACACAAAGACACATACACTCTTCACCTCTCGACTCCTATTCATTAGTCGCCTCTTACGACAGGCAGGGACTTCTTGCTACGGCCGTGTTCTTATCTCTGCGAGCCGACCGGACACACACACTGACACACACACACACACATTCACACACACACTCACACACGTACGCACACACGCACACACACACACATACACTCTTCACCTCTCGACTCCTACCCATTATTCTCCTCTTACGACAGGCAGGGACTACTTGCCACGGCCGTGTTCTTATCTCTGCAAGCCGAACGGACACACACACACGAACACACAAACACACGCACACAGGCACACACGCACACACGCACACGTACACGCACACGCACACACTCTCTACCTCTCGACTCCTATCCATTAGTCGCCTCTTAAGACAGGCAGGGCCTTCTTGCCTCGGCCGTATTCATATCTCTGCAAGCCAAACGGACACACACACAAATACACACACATACTCACACACGCACAAACACACGCACACACACAAAGACACATACACTCTTCACCTCTCGACTCCTATTCATTAGTCGCCTCTTACGACAGGCAGGGACTTCTTGCCACGGCCGTGTTCTTATCTCTGCAAGCCGAACGGACACACACACACACACGCACACACACACACACGCACTCGCACACGCACACGCACACGCACACACTCTTCACCTCTCGACTCCTACCCATTATTCTCCTCTTACGACAGGCAGGGACTACTTGCCACGGCCGTGTTCTTATCTCTGCAAGCCGAACGGACACACACATACACACACACTCACACACACACGCACACACGCACGCACACACGCACACACACATACACTCACACACACAAACATGCACATACGCACACACACATACATTCTTCACCTCTCGACTCCTACCTATTAGTCGTCTCTCACGACAGGCAGGGTCTTCTTGCCTCGGCCGTGTTCTTATCTCTGCAAGCCGAACAGACACACACACACTCACACACACACACATACACTCTTAACCTCTCGACTCCTACCCATTAGTCGCCTCTTACGACATTCAGGGACTTCTTGCCACGGACGTATTCTTATCTCTGCAAGCCGAACGGACACACACACATACTCACACACGCACACACACACACGCACACACGCACACGCACACTCACACGCACACGCATACGCACACGCACACACTCTCCACCTCTCGACTCCAATCCATTAGTCACCTCTTAAGACAGGCAGGGCCTTCTTGCCTCGGCCGTATTCCTATCTCTGCAAGCCGAACGGACACACACACATACACACACGCACACACACACGCACACACGCACACACACATACACTCTTTACCTCTCGACTCCTACCCATTAGTCGCTTCTTATAACAGGCAGGGCCTTCTTGCTACGGCCATGTTCTTATCTCTGCGAGCCGAACGGACATACACACACACTCAAACACACACGCACGCTCACACGCACACATACACACGCACACACGCACACGCACACGCACACGCACACACTCTCCACCTCTCGACTCCTATCCATTAGTCACCTCTTAAGACAGGCAGGGCCTTCTTGCCTCGGCCGTATTCTTATCTCTGCAAGCCGAATGGACACATACCTACATACACACACACATTTACACACGCACAAACACACACACACCCACACACGCACCCACACATACACATACACTATTCACCTCTCGACTCCTACCTATTAGTCGCCCCTTACAAGAGGCAGGGCCTTCTTGCCTCGGCCGTATTCTAATCTCTGCGAACCGAATGGACACACACATACATACACACACATATTTACACACGCACAAACACACACACATACACATACACTCTTAACCTCTCGACTCCTACCCATTAGTCGCCTCTTACGACAGGCAGGGCCTTCTTGCCACGGCCGTGTTCTCATTTCAGCGAGCCGACCGGACACACACACACACGCCCACACAAACACACGCACACAGGCACAAACGCACACACGCAAACGCACACGCTCACGCACACACTCTCCACCTCTCGATTCCTATCCATTAGTCGCCTCTTAAGACAGGCAGGGCCTTCTTGTCACGGACGTATTTTTATCTCTGCGAGCCGAACGGACACACACACACACGCACAGACAAACACACGCACACAGGCACACACGCACACACGCACACGTACACGCACACGCACACCCTCTTCACCTCTCGACTCCTATCCATTAGTCGCCTCTTAAAGCAGGCAGGGCCTTCTTGCCTCGGCCGTATTCTTATCTCTGCAAGCCAAACGGACACACACACATACACACACACTCACACACACAAGCACGCACACACGCACACACACGCACACACACAAATACACTTTTCACCTCTCGACTCCTACCCATTAGTCGCCTCTTACGACAGGCATGGCCTTCTTGCCTCGGCCGTATTCTAATTTCTGCGAACCGAATGGACACACACATACATACACACATACATTTACACACGCACAAACACACACACACCCACACACGCACACACACATACACATACACTATTCACCTCTCGACTCCTACCTATTAGTCGCCCCTTACAAGAGGCAGGGCCTTCTTGCCTCGGCCGTATTCTAATCTTTGCGAACCGAATGGACACACACATACATACAAACACATATTTACACACGCACAAACACACACACACCCACACACGCACACACACATACACATACACTCTTAACCTCTCGACTCCTACCCATTAGTCGCCTCTTACGACATTCAGGGACTTCTTGCCACGGACGTATTCTTATCTCTGCAAGCCGAACGGACACACACACACACGCACAGACAAACACACGCACACACACACGCACACACGTACACACACACACATACACTCTTCACCTCTCGACTCCTACCCATTTGTCGCCTCTTACGACAGGCAGGGCCTTCTTGCCACGGCCGTGTTCTCATTTCAGCGAGCCGACCGGACACACACACACGCACACACAAACACACGCACACAGGCACACACGCATACACGCACACGTACACGCACACGCACACACTCTCCACCTCTCGACTCCTATCCATTAGTCGCCTCTTAAGACAGGCAGGGCCTTCTTGCAACGAACGCATTCTTATCTCTGCGAGCCGAACGGACACACACACACACACTCACACACAAACAAAAACACGCAAGCACAAATACACTATTCACCTCTCGACTTCTACCCATTATTCTCCTCTTACGACAGGCAGGGACTTCTTGCCACGGCCGTGTTCTTATCTCTGCAAGCCGAACGGACACACACACACACACGCACACACAAACACACGCACACAGGCACACACGCACACACGCACACGCACACCCACACGCACACACTCTCCACCTCTCGATTCCTATCCATTAGTCGCCTCTTAAGACAGGCAGGGCCTTCTTGCCACGGACGTATTCTTATCTCTGCGAGCCGAACGGACACACACACACACGCACAGACAAACACACGCACACAGGCACACACACACACACACGCGCGCACACACACATACACTCTTCACCTCTCGACTCCTATCCATTAGTCGCCTCTTAAGACAGGCAGGGCCTTCTTGCCTCGGCCGTATTCTTATCTCTGCAAGCCAAACGGACACACACACACATACACACAGACACATACACTCTTCACCTCTCGACTCCTACCCATTAGTCACCTCTTACGACAGGCATGGCCTTCTTGAAACCGCTGATTTCTTATCTCTGCGAGCCAAAGGGACACACATACACATACACACACACACTCACACACACACGCACACACGCACGCACACATACACTCTTCACCTCTCGACTCCTACCTATTAGTCGCCCCTTACAAGAGGCAGGGCCTTCTTGCCTCGGCCGTATTCTTATCTCTGCAAGCCAAACGGACACACACACATACTCACACACGCACACACACACGCACACACGCATACACACATACACTCTTCACCTCTCGTCTCCTACCTATTAGTCGCCCCTTACAAAAGGCAGGGTCTTCTTGCCTTGGCCGTATTCTTATCTCTGCAATCCAAACGGACACACAAACATACACACACACTCACACACGCACACACACGCACACACGCACACACACACATATACACTCTTCAGCACTCGACTCCTACCCATTAGTCGCCTCTGACAACAGGCAGGGCCTTCTTGCCACGGCCGTGTTCTTATCTCTGCGAGCCTACTGGACACACACACACTCACACACACAAATACACACACACACTCACACACCACACACACGCACACACGCACACACACATACACTCTTCACCTCTCGACTCGTACCCATTAGTCGCCTCTTACGACAGGCAGGGCCTTGTTGCCACGGCCGTGTTCTTATCTCTGCGAGACGACCGGACACACACACACACTCACACAAGCACACACACGCACACACGCACACACACACATACACTCTTCACCTCTCGACTCCTACCTATTACTCGCCCCTTACGACAGGCAGGGCCTTCTTGCCTCGGCTGTATTCTTATCTCTGCAGGCCGAACGGACACACATACATACACACACACTCACACACGCACACACACACACTCACACACACACACACGCACACACACACACATACACTCTTCACCTTTCGACTCCTACCCATTAGTCGCCTCCTACGACAGATAGGGCCTTCTTGCCACGGCCGTATTCTTATCTCTGCGAGCCGAACGGACAGACACACACACACACACACTCACACACGCACAGACGCACACACACATACACTCTTCACCTCTCGACTCCTACCCATTAGTCGTCTCTTAAGACAGGCAGGGCCTTTTTGCCACGGCCGTGTTTTTATCTCTGCGAGCCATACAGACACACACACACACACTCACACACACACACACACACACACCTAAACTCTTCACCTCTCGACTCTTACCTATTACTCGGCCCTTACGACAGGCAGGGACTTCTTGCCTCGGCTGTGTTCTTATCTCTGCAAGCCGAACGGACACACATACATACACCCACACTCACACTCGCACACACACATGCACACACACACACACACACACACACACACACACACACATAAATTCTTCACCTCTCCACTCCTACCCATTATACGCCTCTTTCGACAGGCAGAGCCTTTTTGCCACGGCCGTGTTCTTATCTTTGCGAGCCATACAGACACACATACACATTCACACACACACACACCTACACTCTTCACCTCTCGACTCCTACCTATTACTCGCACCTTACGACAGGCAGGGCCTTCTTGCCTCGGCTGTATTCTTACCTATGCAGGCCGAACGGACACACATACATACACACACACTCACACACGCACACACACACACACTCACACACACACGCACACACAGACACACACATACACTCTTCACCTCTCGACTCCTACCCATTAGTCGCCTCTTACGACAGGCAGGGCTTCTTGCCACGGCCGTATTCTTATCTCTGCGAGCCAACGGACACACACACACACACTCACACACGCACACACGCACACACACACACACATACACTCTTCACCTCTCGACTCCTACCCATTAGTCGTCTCTTACGACAGGCAGGGCCTTTTTGCCACGGCCGTGTTTTTACTTCTGCGAGCCATACAGACACACACACACACACATACACATACACACACACACACGCGCGCACACACACACATACACTCTTCACCTCTCGACTCCTACCCATTATTCTCCTCTTACGACAGGCAGTGCCTTTTTGCCACGGCCGTGTTCATATCTTTGCGAGCCGACCGGACACACACACACTGACACACACACACTCACACACACACTCACACACGCACGCACACACGCACACAAACACACACACATACACTCTTCACCCCTCGACTCCTACCCATTATTCTGCTCTTACGACAGGCAGGGCCTTCTTGCCACGGACGTATTCTTATCTCTGCGAGCCGAACAGACACACACACACACACACACACTCGCACACACACACACACACATACACGCTCCACCTCTCGACTCCTACCCATTAGTCGCCTCTTACGACATTCAGGGACTTTTTGCTACGGTCGTGTTCTTATCTCTGCGAGCCGAACGGACACACACACACTCACACACACACGCACACACACACGCACACACGCACACGCACACACTTTCCACCTCTCGACTCCTATCCATTGGTCGCCTCTTAAGACAGGCAGGGCCTTCTTGCCACGGCCGTATTTTTATCTCTGCGAGCCGAGCGGACACACACACAGTCACACACACACAAATACACTATTCACCTCTCGACTCCTCCCTTTTGGTCGCCTCTTACGAGAGGCAGGGCCTTCTTGCCCCGGCCGTATTCTTATCTCTGCAAGCCGAACGGATACACACACTCACACACACACGCACGCACACACACACACACACACAAATACACTCTTCACCTCTCGACTCCTACCTATTAGTCGCCTTTTACGACAGGCATGTCCTTCTTGCCTCGACCGTATTCTAATCTCTGCGAGCCGAACGGACACTTACATACATACACACACACTTACAAACGCACAAACACACACACACGCACACACACATACACTCTTCACCTCTCAACTCCTACCCATTAGTCACCTCTTACGACAGGCATGGCATTCTTGCCACCGCTGTTTTCTTTTCTCTGCGAGCCTAAGGGACACACATACACACACACACTCACAAACACACACACACGCACGCACACACGCACACACACATACACCCACACACACACACGCACACACGCACACACACATACACTCTTCACCTCTTGATTCCTACCTATTAGTCGCCCCTTACAAGAGGCAGGGCCTTCTTGCCTTGGCTGTATTCTTATCTCTGCAAGCCTAACGGACACACACACATACACACACACACTCACACACGCAAACACACACGCACACACATACACACACACACACATACACTCTTCACCTTTCGACTCCTACCCATTAGTCGCCTCTTACGTCAGGCAGGGCCTTCTTTCCTCGGCCGTGTTCTTATCTCTGCAAGCCGAACGGACACACACACATACTCACACACGCACACACACACGCACACACACATACACTCTTCACCCCTCGACTCCTACCTATTAGTCGCCCCTTACAAGAGGCAGGGCCTTCTTGCCTCGGCCGTATTCTTATCTCTGCAAGCCTAACTGACACACACATACACACACACATACACTCTTCACCTCTCGACTCCTACCCATTAGTCGCCTCTTACGTCAGGCAGAGCCTTCTTTCCTCGGCCGTATTCTTATCTCTGTGAGCCGAAGAGACACACACACACATACACACACACTCACACACACAAGCACGCACACACGCACACACACACGCGCACACACACACACAATTACACCCTTCACCTCTCGACTCCTACCAATTAGTCGCCTCTTACGACAAGCATGGCCTTCTTGCCACCGCTGTTTTCTTATCTCTGCGAGCCGAAGGGACACACACATACACACACACTCACACACACACGCACGCACACATACATTCTTCACCTCTCGACTCCTACCCATTAGTCGCCCATTACGACAGGCATGGCCTTCTTGCCACCGCTGTTTTCTTATCTCTGCGAGCCGAAGGGACACACACATACACACACACTCACACACACACACACACATACACTTTTCACCTCTCGACTCCTACCCATTAGTCACCTCTTACGACAGGCATGGCCTTCTTGAAACCGCTGATTTCTTATCTCTGCGAGCCGAAGGGACACACATACACATACAAACACACTGACACACACACGCACACACGCACGCACACATACACTCTTCACCTCTCGACTCCTACCCATTAGTCGCCCCTTACGACAGGCATGTCCTTCTTGCCACCGCTGTTTTCTTATCTCTGCGAGCCGAAGGGACACACACACAAACATACACACACACACACTCACACACACACACACACACACACACACACACACGAACACACACGCACACACACATACACTCACACACACACACGCACACACACATACACTCTTCACCTCTCGACTCCTACCTATTAGTCGCCCCTTACAAGAGGCAGGGCCTTCTTGCCTCGGCCCTATTCTTATCTCTGCAAGCCAAACGGACACACACACATACTCACACACGCACACACACACGCACACACGCACACACACACATATACACTCTTCACCACTCGACTCCTACCCATAAGCCGCCTCTTACGACAGGCAGGGCCTTCTTGCCACGGCCGTGTTCTTATCTCTGCGAGCCTACTGGACACACACACACTCACACACACAAATACACACACACACACTTACAAACGCACAAACACACACACACGCACACACACATACACTCTTCACCTCTCGACTCCTACCCATTAGTCGCCTCTTACGACAGGCAGGGCCTTCTTGCCACGGCCCTGTTCTTATCTCTGCGAGACGACCGGACACACACACACACACACTCACACAAGCACACACACGCACACACGCAGACGCACACACACACACATACACTCTTCACCTCTCGACTTCTACCCATTAGTCACCGCTTACGACAGGCAGGGCTTTCTTGGCACGGACGTGTTCTTATCTCTGCGAGCCGACCGGACACACACACTCACACACGCACACACACACACATACACTCTTCACCTCTCGACTCCTACCAATTAGTCGCCACTTACGACAGGCAGGGCCTTCTTGCCTCGGCCATAAGCTTATCTCTGCAAGCCGAACGGACACACACACACTCACACACACACGCACGCACACACGCACACACACGCACACACACACACACACAAATACACTCTTCACCTCTCGACTCCTAACCATTAGTCGCCTCTTACGACAGGCATGGCCTTCTTGCCTCGGCCGTATTCTAATCTCTGCGAGCCGAATGGACACACACATACATACACACACACTTACACACGCACAAACACACACACACCCACACACGCACACACACATACACTATTCACCTCTCGACTTCTACCTATTAGTCGCCCCATACAAGAGGCAGGGCCTTCTTGCCTCGGCCGTATTCTTATCTCTGCAAGCCAAACAGACACACACACATACACACACACACTTACACACGCACACACACGCACACACACGCACACGCCTCTTACGACAGGCAGGGCCTTCTTGCCACGGCCGTGTTCTTATCTCTGCGAGCCGACTGGACACACACACTCAGACACACAAATACACACACACACTCACACACGCACACACACGCACACACGCACACTCACACACACATACACTCTTCACCTCTCGACTCCTACCCATTAGTCGCCTCTTACGACATGCAGGGCCTTCTTGCCACGGCGGTGTTCTTATCTCTGCAAGCCGAACGGACACACACACACGCACACACAAACACACGCTCACAGGCATACACGCACACACGCACACGCACACGCACACACTCTAAACCTCTCGACTCCTATCCATTAGTCGCCTCGTAAGACAGGCAGGGCCTTCTTGCCACAGACGTATTTCTATCTCTGCGAGCCGAACGGACACACACACACACTTGCACACACACACACACACATACACGCTTCACATCTCGACTCCTACCAATTAGTCGCTCCTTACAGCAAGCATGGCCTTCTTGCCACGGACGTATTCTTATCTCTGCGAGCCAAAGGTATACACACACACATATACACACACATACTCACACACACACGCACACACGCACACACACACACAATCTTCACCTCTCGACTCCTACCCATTAGTCGCCTCTTACGACAGGCATGGCCTTCTTGTCACGGCTGTATTTTTATCTCTGCGAGCAGAAGGGACACACACACATACACACACATACACACACACATTCACACACACAGGCACGCACACATACACTCTTCACCTCTCGACTCCTACCCATTAGTCGCCCCTTAAGACTGGCAAGGCCTTCTTGCCACGGCTGTTTTCTTATCTCTGCGAGACGACCGGACACACATACACTCACACAAGCACACACACGCACACACGCACACACACACACATACACTCTTCACCTCTCGACTTCTACCCATTGGTCACCGCTTACGACAGGCAGGGCCTTCTTGGCACGGACGTGTTCTTATCTCTGCGAGCCGACCGGACACACACACACTCACACACGCACACACACACGCACACACGCACACACGCACACACACACACATACACTCTTCACCTCTCGACTCCTACCAATTAGTCGCCACTTACGACAGGCAGGGCCTTCTTGCCTCGGCCGTAAGCTTATCTCTGCAAGCTGAACGGACACACACACTCACACACACAAGCACGCACACACGCACACACACACGCGCACACAATCACACAATTACACTCTTCACCTCTCGACTCCTACCCATTAGTCGCCTCTTACGACAGGCAGGGCCTTCTTGCCACGGCCGTGTTCTTATCTCTGCGAGCCGAACGGACACACACACACTCACACAAGCACACACACGCACACACGCAGACGCACACACACACACATACACTCTTCACCTCTCGACTTCTACCCATTAGTCACCGCTTACGACAGGCAGGGCTTTCTTGGCACGGACGTGTTCTTATCTCTGCAAGCCGAACGGACACACACACACTCACACACACACGCACGCACACACGCACACACACGCACACACACACACACCAAAACACTCTTCACCTCTCGACTCCTACCCATTAGTCGCCTCTTACGACAGGCATGGCCTTCTTGCCTCGGCCGTATTCTAATCTCTGCGAGCCGAATGGACACACACATACATACACACACACTTACACACGCACAAACACACACACACACCCACACACGCACACACACATACACTATTCACCTCTCGACTCCTACCTATTAGTCGCCCCATACAAGAGGCAGGGCCTTCTTGCCTTGGCCGTATTCTTATCTCTGCAAGCCAAACAGACACACACACATACACACACACTTACACACGCACACACACGCACACGCCTCTTACGACAGGCAGGGCCTTCTTGCCTTGGCCGTATTCTTATCTCTGCAAGCCAAACAGACACACACACATACACACACACTTACACACGCACACACACGCACACGCCTCTTACGACAGGCAGGGCCCTCTTGCCACGGCCGTGTTCTTATCTCTGCGAGCCGACTGGACACACACACTCACACACACAAATACACGCACACACGCACACGCACACGCACACATTCCAAACCTCTCGACTCCTATCCATTAGTCGCCTCTTAAGACAGGCAGGGCCTTCTTGCCACAGAGGTATTTCTATCTCTGCGAGCCGAACGGACACACACACACACTTGCACACACACACACACACACACACACACACACATACACGCTTCACCTCTCGACTCCTACCAATTAGTCGCTCCTTACAGCAAGCATGGCCTTCTTGCCACGGACGTATTCTTATCTCTGCGAGCCAAAGGTATACACACACACATACACACACACATACTCACACACACACGCACACACGCACACACACACACACACGCACACTCACACACACATACACTCTTCACCTCTCGACTCCTACCCATTAGTCGCCTCTTACGACAAGCAGGGCCTTCTTGCCACGGCGGTGTTCTTATCTCTGCAAGCCGAACGGACACACACACACACACGCACACACAAACACACGCTCACAGGCATACACGCACACACGCACACGCACACGCACACACTCCAAACCTCTCGACTCCTACCCATTAGTCGCCTCTTACGACAGGCATGGCCTTCTTGTCACGGCTGTATTTTTATCTCTGCGAGCAGAAGGGACACACACACATACACACACATACACACACACATTCAAACACACACGCACGCACACATACACTTTTCACCTCTCGACTCCTACCCATTAGTCGCCCCTTAAGACTGGCATGGCCTTCTTGCCACGGCTGTTTTAATATCTCTGTGAGACGACCGGACACACACACACACTCACACAAGCACACACACGCACACACGCACACACACACACACATACACTCTTCACCTCTCGACTTCTACCCATTAGTCACCGCTTACGACAGGCAGGGCCTTCTTGGCACGGACGTGTTCTTATCTCTGCGAGCCGACCGGACACACACACACTCACACACGCACACACACACGCACACACGCACACACACACACATACACTCTTCACCTCTCGACTCCTACCAATTAGTCGCCACTTACGACAGGCAGGGCCTTCTTGCCTCGGCCGTAAGCTTATCTCTGCAAGCTGAACGGACACACACACTCACACACACAAGCACGCACACACGCACACACACACGCGCACACACTCACACAATTACACTCTTCACCTCTCCACTCCTACCCATTAGTCGCCTCTTACGACAGGCAGGGCCTTCTTGCCACTGCCGTGTTCTTATCTTTGCGAGACGACCGGACACACACACACACTCACACAAGCACACACACGCACACACGCACACACATACACATACACTCTTCACCTCTCGACTTCTACCCATTAGTCACCGCTTACGACAGGCAGGGCCTTTTGGCACGGACGTGTTCTTATCTCTGCGAGCCGACTGGACACACACACTCACACACACAAATACACACACACACACAAGCACGCACACACGCACACACACACGCGCACACACACACACAATTACACTCTTCACCTCTCGACTCCTACCCATTAGTCGCCTCTTACGACAAGCATGGCCTTCTTGCCACCGCTGTTTTCTTATCTCTGCGAGACGAAGGGACACACACACACACATACACACACACACTCACACAGACACGCGCACAAACGCACGCACACATACATTCTTCACCTCTCGACTCCTACCCATTAGTCGCCCATTACGACAGGCATGGCCTTCTTGCCACCGCTGTTTTCTTATCTCTGCGAGCCGAAGGGACACACACATACACACACACTCACACACACACGCACGCACACATACACTTTTCACCTCTCGACTCCTACCCATTATTCGCCTCTTACGACAGGCAGGGCTTCTTGCCACGGCCGTATTCTTATCTCTGCGAGCCGAACGGACAGACACACACACACTCACACACCCACACACGCACACACACACACACATACACTTTTCACATCTCGACTCCTACCCATTAGTCGTCTTTTACGACAGGCAGGGCCTTTTTGCCACGGCCGTGTTTTTACCTCTGCGAGCCATAGCCGTATTCTTATCTCTGCAAGCTGAACGGACACACACAATCACACACACACACACGCACCCACGCACACGCACACGCACACGCACACACTCTCCACCTCTCGACTCCTATCCATTAGTCACCTCATAAGACAGGCAGGGCCTTCTTGCCTCGGCCGTATTCTTATCTCTGCAAGCCGAATGGACACATACCTACATACACACACACATTTACACACGCACAAACACACACACACCCACACACGCACCCACACATACACATACACTATTCACCTCTCGACTCCTACCTATTAGTCGCCCCTTACAAGAGGCAGGGCCTTCTTGCCTCGGCCGTATTCTAATCTCTGCGAACCGAATGGACACACACATACATACACACACATATTTACACACGCACAAACACACACACATACACATACACTCTTAACCTCTCGACTCCTACCCTCTTACGACAGGCAGGGCCTTCTTGCCACGGCCGTGTTCTCATTTCAGCGAGCCGACCGGACACACACACACGCACACACAAACACACGCACACAGGCACACACGCACACACGCACACGTACACGCACACGCTCACGCACACACTCTCCACCTCTCGACTCCTATCCATTAGTCGCCTCTTAAGACAGGCAGGGCCTTCTTGCCTCGGCCGTATTCTTATCTCTGCAAGCCAAACGGATACACACACATACACACACACTCACACACACAAGCACGCACACACGCACACACACGCACACACACAAATACACTTTTCACCTCTCGACTACTACCCATTAGTCGCCTCTTACGACAGGCATGGCCTTCTTGCCTCGGCCGTATTCTAATTTCTGCGAACCGAATGGACACACCCATACATACACACATACATTTACACACGCACAAACACACACACACCCACACACGCACACACACATACACATACACTATTCACCTCTCGACTCCTACCTATTAGTCGCCCCTTACAAGAGGCAGGGCATTCTTGCCTCGGCCGTATTCTAATCTTTGCGAACCGAATGGACACACACATACATACAAACACATATTTACACACGCACAAACACACACACACCCACACACGCACACACACATACACATACACTCTTAACCTCTCGACTCCTACCCATTAGTCGCCTCTTACGACATTCAGGGACTTCTTGCCACGGACGTATTCTTATCTCTGCAAGCCGAACGGACACCCACACATACTCACACACGCACACACATACGCACACACGTACACACACACATACACTCTTCACCTCTCGACTCCTACCCATTAGTCGCCTCTTACGACAGGCAGGGCCTTCTTGCCACGGCCGTGTTCTCATTTCAGCGAGCCGACCGGACACACACACACGCACACACAAACACACGCACACAGGCACACACGCACACACGCACAGGTACACGCACACGCACACACTCTCCACCTCTCGACTCCTATCCATTAGTCGCCTCTTAAGACAGGCAGGGCCTTCTTGCAACGAACGCATTCTTATCTCTGCGAGCCGAACGGACACACACACACACACTCACACACAAACACACACACGCAAGCACAAATACACTATTCACCTCTCGACTTCTACCCATTATTCTCCTCTTACGACAGGCAGGGACTTCTTGCCACGGCCGTGTTCTTATCTCTGCAAGCCGAACGGACACACACACACACACGCACACACAAACACACGCACACAGGCACACACGCACACACGCACACGCACACCCACACGCACACACTCTCCACCTCTCGATTCCTATCCATTAGTCGCCTCTTAAGACAGGCAGGGCCTTCTTGCCACGGACGTATTCTTATCTCTGCGAGCCGAACGGACACACACACACGCACAGACAAACACACGCACACAGGCACACACACACACACACGCGCGCACACACACATACACTCTTCACCTCTCGACTCCTATCCATTAGTCGCCTCTTAAGACAGGCAGGGCCTTCTTGCCTCGGCCGTATTCTTATCTCTGCAAGCCAAACGGACACACACACACACATACACACAGACACATACACTCTTCACCTCTCGACTCCTACCCATTAGTCACCTCTTACGACAGGCATGGCCTTCTTGAAACCGCTGATTTCTTATCTCTGCGAGCCAAAGGGACACACATACACATACACACACACTCACACACACACGCACACACGCACGCACACATACACTCTTCACCTCTAGACTCCTACCTATTAGTCGCCCCTTACAAGAGGCAGGGCCTTCTTGCCTCGGCCGTATTCTTATCTCTGCAAGCCAAACGGACACACACACATACTCACACACGCACACACACACGCACACACACGCACACACGCACACACACACATATACACTCTTCAGCACTCGACTCCTACCCATTAGTCGCCTCTGACAACAGGCAGGGCCTTCTTGCCACGGCCGTGTTCTTATCTCTGCGAGCCTACTGGACACACACACACTCACACACACAAATACACACACACACTCACACACCACACACACGCACACACGCACACACACATACTCTCTTCACCTCTCGACTCGTACCCATTAGTCGCCTCTTACGACAGGCAGGGCCTTGTTGCCACGGCCGTGTTCTTATCTCTGCGAGACGACCGGACACACACACACACTCACACAAGCACACACACGCACACACGCACACACACACATACACTCTTCACCTCTCGACTCCTACCTATTACTCGCCCCTTACGACAGGCAGGGCCTTCTTGCCTCGCCTGTATTCTTATCTCTGCAGGCCGAACGGACACACATACATACACACACACTCACACACGCACACACACACACACTCACACACACACACACGCACACACACACATACACTCTTCACCTTTCGACTCCTACCCATTAGTCGCCTCCTACGACAGATAGGGCCTTCTTGCCACGGCCGTATTCTTATCTCTGCGAGCCGAACGGACACACACACACACACACACTCACACACGCACAGACGCACACACACATACACTCTTCACCTCTCGACTCCTACCCATTAGTCGTCTCTTAAGACAGGCAGGGCCTTTTTGCCACGGCCGTGTTTTTATCTCTGCGAGCCATACAGACACACACACACACACTCACACACACACACACACACACACACCTAAACTCTTCACCTCTCGACTCCTACCTATTAGTAGCCCCTTACAAGAGGCAGGGCCTTCTTGCCTCGGCCGTATTCTTATCTCTGCAAGCCAAACGGACACACACACATACTCACACACGCACACACACACGCACACACGCATACACACATACACTCTTCACCTCTCGTCTCCTACCTATTAGTCGCCCCTTACAAAAGGCAGGGTCTTCTTGCCTTGGCCGTATTCTTATCTCTGCAATCCAAACGGACACACAAACATACACACACACTCACACACGCACACACACGCACACACGCACACACACACATATACACTCTTCAGCACTCGACTCCTACCCATTAGTCGCCTCTGACGACAGGCAGGGCCTTCTTGCCACGGCCGTGTTCTTATCTCTGCGAGCCTACTGGACACATACACACTCACACACACAAATACACACACACACTCACACACCACACACACGCACACACGCACACACACACATACACTCTTCACCTCTCGACTCGTACCCATTAGTCGCCTCTTACGACAGGCAGGGCCTTGTTGCCACGGCCGTGTTCTTATCTCTGCGAGACGACCGGACACACACACACACTCACACAAGCATACACACGCACACACGCACACACACACACACATACACTCATCACCTCTCGACTCCTACCTATTACTCGCCCCTTACGACAGGCAGGGCCTTCTTGCCTCGGCTGTATTCTTATCTCTGCAGGCCGAACGGACACACATACATACACACACACTCACACACGCACACACACACACACTCACACACACACACACACACACGCACACACACACATACACTCTTCACCTTTCGACTCCTACCCATTAGTCGCCTCCTACGACAGATAGGGCCTTCTTGCCACGGCCGTATTCTTATCTCTGCGAGCCGAACGGACACACACACACACACACACTCACACACGCACAGACGCACACACACACATACACTCTTCACCTCTCGACTCCTACCCATTAGTCGTCTCTTAAGACAGGCAGGGCCTTTTTGCCACGGCCGTGTTTTTATCTCTGCGAGCCATACAGACACACACACACACACTCACACACACACACACCTAAACTCTTCACCTCTCGACTCTTACCTATTACTCGCCCCTTACGACAGGCAGGGACTTCTTGCCTCGGCTGTGTTCTTATCTCTGCAAGCCGAACGGACACACATACATACACACACACTCACACACGCACACACACACACT